>NW_014032198.1:0-1247 GCF_001186125.1 Sphaeroforma arctica JP610
TGGGCGTGCATGTGTATATGTGTGTGTGTGTGTGTGCGTATTCAAAGAGAGTACGAGGGCACATTTACCTGATCTTCACCAGATACATATGTGTGTACGAGTACAAATGAGTCGGAAGAAAAGAATAGCAAAGTTGTTTATATTTTGCAGTTCGCTGATAGGGGGCAGAAAGGACCTATTGATATGACGGTAAACCCAAGCCAGAAACTTCCGGTAATCTAACGCATAACAATTTATATCTCATTAACAGTTGCAATCGTTGAAGAAGCAGATTGGTCTAAGAAAAACCTTAAACTTTAACACAGCTGCCTTGTATAAGAAAAACACTAAACAACCCCTAAAAAACCTGCCATATATAAGAAAAACTCCAAACCCTAAAACAGCGCCCTTGTATGTGACGTACATTCATTTGCCTGCTGCCCCCAGGAGAGCATATAAATACATGCACACAGTTCCATTTTTACAATCTCGTGGAAACGCGAATACAATGGTACAGACAAAGCAATCCCATAGTACATGTTTACACTCAAATACCACACAGGCCTATAGTAGAAACTTATCATGGTACCATATACATACACATACTTCCAGTAGAAACTTATTAGAATGTCATATACATCAACACACTTACAATAGTAACTTATCATAATACCATATACATACACACACTTCCAGTAGAAACTTATCACAATACCATATACATACTAACAGTAGAAACTTATCATAATACCATATGCATACAGACACTTACAGTAGAAACTTATGCTAATACCATATGCATACAGACACTTACAGTGGAAACTTATCATAATACCATATGCATACAGACACTTACAGAAGAACTTATCATAATACCATATGCAAACAGACACTTACAGTAGAAACTTATCATAATACCATATGCATACAGACACTTACAGTAGAAACTTATCATAATACCATATGCATACAGACACTTACAGTAGAAACTTATCATAATACCATATGCATACAGACACAGTAGAAACTTATCATATTACCATATACATACACACACTTACAGAAGAAACAGCGGAATCCTTGAACGTCGATGCACGTCTTCTCGGACTTTTTTCCGATTTCATCTTCAGAGACGTCGTACTCGTCGGCATATGCGAAGATTGTCTCAGCGCCATGCTAAAAATCAGGACGATAATTTTGAGTACCAAGGACCCAAAATTCAATTGATGCTATTCCGTTTTATACATTGACTCTTTTTAAAATTAGGA
>NW_014032197.1:0-1247 GCF_001186125.1 Sphaeroforma arctica JP610
ATATATATATATATATATATATATATATATATATATATAATAATAATATATATATATATATATATATATATATATATATATATATATATATATATATATATATATATATATATATATATATATATATATATATATAACATACCCTTTTGTAAGGATTGACTGAAATCAGCACTGGTCCGATGTAAGTATAGATTTTGTCTTCAAAATAGCGTTCGGATAAGTTCTTCTCAATACCCTTCTGACTCACATCGCCCAGCAACACCATATCGTCCACGGCTCCTTTCGCCTGCAGTCACACAGTTAAATCATTGAGTTGTAGTTAAAAAAACCATAAACCCTAAAACCCTAAACCATCGAGATGCAGCAAATCAAATGTCATTGGCAGTCTGTCTAAACAGACAGGCGATGCCGCTCGACATCAGTAGATAATACTACCACCAAGTCACAGTTACAGATACAAATACAGACGCACTCTAGTAGGAATCGTCTTGCGGCCAGACTTTGGTTTCCAAATGCGTAAGCGTAGACATGTGCATGCCCAATACGGTTGCTATGGTCAATCTACGACTCCTGCGGAGTGTATGTGCTCATCTTATCTCTATAAAATGTAGAGACCATAAACTTGGCTGACTCCGAACGCGTCCTAAAGCATTGATTTTCAAACCACCATTAGCTGACGAACCACGTCTCCCAAGTGATATACATAAGTTACGTTTAGATACTACGCTATCAAACAATACATAACAGTTGCATTTAAGTGATACGCTTTTATGACATCCAGAGAACGTATACGCCAATGCCGTCCGTGTCGACTATACAAACCAAGTCCCAATAAGAAACAACAGTTATGCACACACCAGATGTGCCGCATATCTATTGTATCACACAGTCTACCTACATGAGTAGCCTATCATATCACACTGTCTACCTACCTGAGTAGCCTATCATATCACACTGTCTACCTACCTGAGTAGCCTATCATATCACACTGTCTACCTACCTGAGTAGCCCTGAACTGTGTATCTAACTCTTCCTCGCCTTTCTTCTTAGTCTCTTTTCCGAGATGTGGCTGGTGCACCGCGCGTCTACCAGCACTCGCTGAGATGGTAAGAGCCGACCACATTTACTTATCACATGACTAGCACACACCAGTATATACCGAGTGTGCTGGCTGGTACGGTTGTAGATGTGTAGTAGATGTGTACGTATACAATGATGCCACATACACACACGCTACGACAAAAAGG
>NW_014032196.1:0-1246 GCF_001186125.1 Sphaeroforma arctica JP610
ACATACACTACATACATACATACACTACTATACATACATACATACATACATACATACATACATACATACATACATACATACATACATACATACATACATACATACATACATACATACATACATACATACATACATACATACATACATACATACATACATACATACATACATACATACATACTTACATATATATATATATATATGTATATATATATATAAATATATATATGTATATATATATATAAATATATCTATATACCTAAATGCATACGCATACTATGCCCTACCTGGTATTTCTGTCGTGCATTTGCTGGTTTGGTGTTGGGTTGTTGGCTCAGAAGATTCCTGGTTATTGACACTTGGGCGATAAATCATCCTGGGACGGATACCGGATGACGATACAAACGTATCGACCTCGGAGGTGAGACCACACAGATTTGAGTGCATTTGAGACCCTTTCTTGTTCACACAGTGGTGCAATAGAGCCCCCTTTTTTAGGATCAGGTGTGTGCTTGCGTCTACCGATTTGTTCTCGTTGGTCAATTCCGTTTGGATATTCAGATTGACCACATAGTCTCGGTCTCGTCTGTATGTTCGTGTGTTAGAGGGTGTGGGTATTGTGAGCTTGCAGTGGTACCTAGTCTGTAAATAGAATAGTATTTATAAATAGAACTTTGGTCGGACGACTGAGATGTATAGAAGATTTTACACTGGCAGAATTCTATAAATAGATCACAAGAGGTGCACAAGTACGCCTTGCCAGGCACGCAATTTTAGATACACTCATTCGAGAGTGTTGTCAACACGCTAACTCACCCTACACATATAATATATATGTGTTCATATGTATATTCTAGGCTATTGCTATATATTGCAGGATACATATGTTTGTTTATATTACAGAACACGTATGTATTGTATATACTACAGAATACATATGTATTGTATATATTACAGAACACATATGTAAAATATATTACAGAATACATATGTATTGTATATTATCAGGTATTGCTATTATTACATAATAATATATATGTATTCAAATTTATCGTTTCAGGTATGGCTATATACGTATAAGGGATGGACATATAAAAGTGCGTATGTGACTAAAAGCGTAGTAAAAAAAATACACACTCGACAGTTATCACAAACGAACATGTAAATACATGTCTTAGTATGTGAATATAAACTTATATGAGAAACCATTCCACTGCATGTATACCTATGAACACGCACATATATA
>NW_014032195.1:0-1246 GCF_001186125.1 Sphaeroforma arctica JP610
ACACACACACACACACACACACACACACATATATATATATATATATATATTTATTTATTAAATATATATATATAAATATTAAATATATATATATATATATATTTGACACTAAAAATCGAGCAGCTACATGCCACAAACCATGGGTACAGTCAGAGTTGAGTACTACGTATCTTGATGTGTACTGACAAAAGAAACCCCTGCACCAGTGCCTCCATCAGTGATATGGATAGAACATCAACCACATGCTTAAAAGGTTATGCTCTACCACACGATTCTCATGTTCGCAATAGTTTATCACAATACTCTTGATAGTCGGAGGTGTCCAGTCGGGACGTGTCTTTTTTTTACAAGGAACTTCAGATATCTAAAACGCAAAAGGCACTAACTATAGTCATACGCAGCCCATCCCCAACAGCAACCATCTTAGATGTACCACATTACAGCCACATAAAATGTGCCTCCCCTAGACCTCCCAGACGCTTGCATGGATAAAAGCCGCACCACTGGCAGCAACACCGCACTATACAGTTGCCCAGTGCACGACAACGTAGTGACCCATAGACACTCATCTCCCAACCGATATGACTCACCAGGCGCAGTGGTAGACAGATATGACTCACCAGGTGCAGTGGTAGACAGATATGACTCACCAGGTGCAGTGGCAGACAGATATGACTCACCAGGTGCAGTGGTGGACAGATGTGACTCACCAGGTGCAGTGATAGACATATGTGACTCACCAGGTGCAGTGGTAGACAGATGTGACTCACCAGGTGCAGTGGTAGACAGATGTGATTCACCAGGTGCAGTGATAGACAGATGTGATTCACCAGGTGCAGTGGTAGACAGATGTGACTCACCAGGTGCAGTGGTAGACTCTTGCTGAGCTACCGGCCAGTCGACGACGCCAGGTAATGCCGTGTCTTCTTTGGGTCTAGGGTTTAGGGTAAACATTGAAGGGTTTGCGAATTGTGAGGTTTGCGAATTGTGAGGTAGGGTTTAGGATCAAGGATTAGGGTTGAAGATTCACCGTGGAGCGGTTGGGTGATAGGTGGCGTGCAATGCAATACAGCCCAGGCGGAGCGAAAGGGCAGAAAAAGATAGCTCATTGGTGTGTACGTCGCCATGATGATGGTTGTTCGAGAAATATATCGTGGCTGCAATGAGTGCAAATTCAGTACGGCGAGCCATTAGTTATACTCAGATAAATGTAACTACTTTATGCATAATATATTCGTGATGATTT
>NW_014032194.1:0-1246 GCF_001186125.1 Sphaeroforma arctica JP610
ATATATATGCCTACCTGAAGATACATCCGTTGGAAGAAATTGTATGTACTGACCAGACGCTTTAGATGTCTTGATACCAGTCGTATATACCAGTAGATGGGTTCCTGACGTATCAGTAGGGCTTCATACCTGCCCCGTTGGTATAGATAATTTGTGATGTTGTGTTGATATTCTCATAGATACTTGATCCACAGGCTGTGTCAGTGTGTGTCATTGGTAATGGCTGGTTGGTGAACTTGTACAGTTTCTCGAGCTACATCTGAACGGATGCCATAGGCTTCTGTTGTAGCGTATAACTTTCAGCTGTTGATATCTCTAATTGATATTATGTTGTAACGTGTAACGTTCTACAGTTGATATCTCTTGATAATAGTTTGTTGTAACGTATAACGTTCTACTGTTGGTATATCATATTCTGTTGTATCGTATATCTTATTACTGTTGATATCTCTATTTGATAGTCTGTTGTAACGTATAACGTTTTACTGTTGATATCTCTTGATAATAGTCTGTTGTAACGTATAACTTTCTACTGTTGATATCTCTCATTCTGTTGTATCGTATATCCTATTACTGTTGATATCTCTAATGGATAGTCTGTTGCAACGTATAACGTTTTACTGTTGATATCTCTTGATAATAGTCTGTTGTAACGTATAACTTTCTACTGTTGATATCTCTTATTCTGTTGTATGGTACATCTTACTACTGTTGATATCTCTACTTGATATTCTGTTGTAACGAATAACGTTTTACTGTTGATATCTCTTGATAATAGTCTATTGTAACGTATAACTTTCTACTGTTGATATCTCTTATTCTGTTGTATTGTACATCTTACTGCTGTTGACATCTCTAATTGATACTCTGTTGTAACGTATAACATTCTACTGTTAATATCTTTCAATTATACTCTGATGCAACGTACACCTCTTTATGTGCGAATACCACAATGCCATGCAGAGCATAAAACAACCTTTATATACATTAATACAACACCTCTTTATCAAGCATCATATACACTATCACTACACCTCTTTATTAAGCATCATACACACTATCACTACACCTTTTTACCAAGCATCAAATACATTATTACTACACCACTTTATTAAATATCAAATACACTATCACTACACCTCTTCATCAAGCATCAAGTACATTATTACTACACTTCATTATTAAGCATCATATACACTATCACTACACCTCTTTATCAAGCATCAAATACAGTATTACTACACCT
>NW_014032193.1:0-1246 GCF_001186125.1 Sphaeroforma arctica JP610
CTATTCTTCTGTGTTTCATCTCACATGTTTATAAACATCTCTGTCCATGAAGCTATTCTTCTGTGTTCCATCTCATATGTTTATAAACATCTCAGTCCATGAAGCTACTCTCCTGTTTTTCATCTTATAATTCGACCTATTCTAGAAAGCCAGTTGCCTGCCCTTACACTTACCACTGTTCACAATAACCTTCCCCTGTGTTCATGCACTCTACCTGTCCACCGATGGGCACTATATCATTCCTATAACCCTAAAGAAGCCCTAACCCCAAAACTCCAAAACCCGAAGCCCTTAAACCCAAAACCCTATCCTCATCTGCGTATAACAACCCCACTCCACGCAGGACGGTCAAATGCTCTTCACTCAGCTGTTCCACTCGCACGAACTTCTGCGCATGCGCCTACGCTCTGTGGGTGCGTCTAAGCCATCACCCACACACACGTACACACAGACACACAACCCACACGCACAGGCACAGGCACAGGCACAGGCACAGGCCCTACGCAACAGCCAGACCGAGACATACACCTCCACCTTCCGGCGGATAGAAAAAACCAGGTTTAAATCAGCCAGTGGGAGTTTGGAAGAGGAGGATGACGCCGTGCGGGATATGCAGGAGAAGGACACCCGCGCACACGCAGGCACCACCGCTGAACTTAGTTTACTGTACAGTGATGGGGTGTGTGTGTGTGTGGAGGGGCGTAGTTTGGTGACGGCCATTGTGGCACGGATGCAAGTACAAGGCGAAGACAACGAACACACACAGCCACACACACACACACAGCCACACACAGAAAGAGAGATACAGACTCAGAGACACATGCAGACACATACGACGACGGACCATGCAACAACCTCGGCAGAGGGACACTCGGTCAGTGGTAGGGGTGTGGTGGATGCTAACCCCCACCTAAGCCATGTGCACAGAGCGGTGCAGGCTGCTGGGTTGAGTGGCGGAGAGGATTCAGATGCTGAGGCTGTGGTTAACGTAGATAAATACGGAGACGATACGGCCGATGAGAGTTCTGAGAGACCGAAGTATGGGAAGCAGGTGGGTCTAGAGGAGAAGGTTTGCGGTTTATTGTGTATGTGTGTGTGTAGATGGATGGATGGATGGATGTGTGTATGTATGTATGTGTGTGTGTGTGTATGTATGTATGTATGTATGTATGTACGTATGTATCTATGTAGCTATGTATCTGTGCATATATGTATGTATGCAAGTATGTACGTATCTATGTATCTA
>NW_014032192.1:0-1246 GCF_001186125.1 Sphaeroforma arctica JP610
TATATTGTAAGGCGTGATCTTTGCACACTAAGTGTAGTACATATTTATTAATTACAATCCTTGCTCCCCCCCCCCCCACACTCTATATACACAGAACAACCTTTCGCCGCGCAGACT
Organism: Sphaeroforma arctica JP610; assembly: GCF_001186125.1. Lineage (NCBI taxonomy): Eukaryota > Ichthyosporea > Ichthyophonida > Sphaeroforma > Sphaeroforma arctica. The sequence continues at coordinate 118 of NW_014032192.1, forward strand.
CTGGCTACTGAAGTGGCCAAGGCGGTCCAACTTGTGGGGATAAAGTAAGTCACACACCATTGGGACAGGCATTCAGTATCACCATCCCTCCAGCATTTTGGAGAGTGTATCTCTGTCCCGTTTGTCCAGAAATCGGACAAGGAAGTTTATATCTCGGCTTGCTTACGTACAGCATTTGTAATCTTTTCTTTATTTTTAGTACCGTCCGCCTGCGATTTAAGGGTGTGGGGCCGGGCCGACAGACGATTCTTAAGGGCCTTATGGCGGTAAGTGCCATTCCTATTTCTGATGATATACAACACTTTAATGTTACAGGTGTGAGCATGGTGGGCTCCTGGCGGTGTATGCCAATCCTAATATTAATGTTATGCTTCTATATATAATTGTTTACTTCCAATACGGGATACCATTATTTAAGAAACTCGTGGCTTATATGCCAATCCTAATATTAATTTTATGCTTCTAAATATAATTTTTCATTTCCAAAACGGGAGACCATTATTCAAGGAACTCGTGGCGGTAAGTGCCGTTCCTGATATCTATGTCTGTAGGCCTTTTTGGATATAAATCTACAAATGTGCTATGGTTGCATTCACCAATATGAATTGGCCCATCGCAATGGATACCGTATCTAATTTAATATCGTAAAAGTGTTCAAGTGTGGTACAGTGACCATTATTTTGGCGCCATCTCTAATCATCCCTACCATGACTTTGACAATATCAAAATCCTTTATGGCCTGCTGGCAGGCATATATGAGTGCCTGATCATATACTGTCCTATTAACACTCTGCTATAAGCCGTTCACTATCCGTTCACTAACTGTTCTCGGGTGTACTTTTAATATACTATCCTACATACACTGGTATAAGCCCTTCACTAACCATTCTTGGGTGTACTTTTAGTATAATATACTTCATACACTGAAGCCATTCACTAACTGTTCTCGGGGGTGATTTTAATATACTATCCTACATACACTGGTATATGCAGTTCACTAACTGTTCTCGGGTGTACTTTAATATACTATCCTACATACACTCTGGTATAAGCCGTTCACTAACCGTTCTCGGGTGTACTTTTAATATACTATCCTACATACACTCTGGTATAAGCCGTTCACTAACCG
>NW_014032191.1:0-1246 GCF_001186125.1 Sphaeroforma arctica JP610
GTGTGTGTGTGTATTGTATGGGGTTGTTTACTCCCATACAAACATCTGCACATATCGAATTTTGTAACAGTTGGTCATAGTATTGTTGTTCACCTGTACTGGATATACACATTTTGAGCACTACCCACAGGCAAATCACACTAACAAGACTCGCACGGGACAAGGGGATAAACAGCACCATTGGATTTGAAGTACAATCTGTTTGTACCGCACATTCTCTATCTCACCCACGCACTCTCCATTCACCCCTTCCAACAGCCAAATCATACAACCAGGACAAGCCCAAACCGGTCCCAACCGTAGTCACCGCGGCTAAGCCTCGAACGCCCAAGGCCAACACACTCGCACCAAAAGAAAGCGCAGCTGTAGCGCACACAACAGAGGCCAAGCGAAAGACACCCTTTGCGAACACGGATCTGCGCAATGCGGGTATGTAATACGTTGATAAAACAATACGTTGTGTGGTTGTTGGCTTTAGTTAGTTATAGTAGTGTGGTTGTTGGCTTTAGTTAGTTTTAGTATTGTGGTCGTTGGCTTTAGTAAGTTATAGTTGTGTGGTTGTTGGCTTAGTTAGTTATAGTATTGTGGTTATTGGCTTTAGTTAGTTATAGTATATTGGTCGTTGGCTTTAGTTTTATTATTGTGGTTGTTGCCTTTAGTAAGTTATAGTATTGTTGGTTGTTGTCTTTCGCTGTGGTATTGTTATTATTAAATACACTGAGAAAAATCCCCTTTGTCGCCACCGCTCTCTGTAATGCGGGTATGAATGTTGTTGGATAGCGTTGATGTTTTTTTTGGGGGTTACTGGCTTGATTGTGGTGGTGGTGTGCATACCCGTACGACAGCACTATAGGCGCGCTGGTCATTTACTTGAATGTAGGCTTATTGATGAGCTTTATATTATGTACTTGCTGTTTTATTGATGATTTTTATACTATCTATTTGTCATATCTGCGCTAGTTGGGGTGCTTCGACTTACATTTGGTCTTGATCAAATTAGCGTACTGATTACTTTGGTGAATATAAAACGAGAGACCAGTTCCCTTTCAGCTGACGTACATAGGTCGCATATGGGTCATGTTGATACAACTTGCAATGTGCAACATCCATATTGACCGCGTGTTCTGTGTAATATCGGGTACGTGTTAGGCGGTGGTGCTTGAAAACACCTTATAGTATATATATATATATATATATATATATATATTATTGTTTATTGTATGTATTTTATTACTATCTATTTGTT
>NW_014032190.1:0-1245 GCF_001186125.1 Sphaeroforma arctica JP610
TGGGTTCGCACCGCTTAAGAGTGTGACTGAAGATGTTCCATGGCGCAGGGTCATCATTGATCTGATTGACCTGCCCACGTCCGAGTACACAGGCGACCGTTACGTATGCCACTTCTTTGATGTGGCGTCACGGTTTAACTTGCTCTATCCATTAAAGGATAAGAATATTCAGACCGTGGCAGAATTATGTTGCCAAGTCATTGCTGACCACGGGTGGCCGGGTATTATATGCGCTGATAACGGTAGTGAGTTCTGCGATGACGTTATGGAATCGCTAGTACTCGTATCAGGCATATGCCATAAGAGAGGTGTGCCATATAAGCCGCAAACGCAAGGCGCGAATGAACGCGTCATAGAAGACTTAAGTTCTTCGTGCGTACTGCATTAACGGATGATACAGATGATTGGCCGTACCACCTTAAGTGGGTACAAACACAGATGCGCGAGTGTGCTGATCCGGTTACAGGAACTACACCCGCTCACTATTTTCGTGGCAGATATAGTGAGTTGCAAATCCCCTTTAACAAGGGCGAACCTGATCACCATGAGTTACCATGGTTAGAGAAGGTACAACGAATTTATAACGTTGTATATCCTTGCTTGCGAGAAATACACAATATAGCCTTATTAAAAAGGAAAAAGCGTTGGAACACTACTAAGAAGATAGCAGAGTATCAGGTTGGTGACAGAGTTAACATCCGTCAACGTAATTCCGATGCTACTGTATTAACATTTAAATGGATAGGTCCATATATAATCTTTGTAGCAGACACTAAAAGTGGAACGTACGAGGTAAATAACCCCGATGGTTCTAGTGCGCTTAATATAGGCACAAATCGTATTCCGACTACAGAGATTATACTCGCAAGAAGACATGATTCTAATGCCCCTCTTGATCGTTCTGAATTTATAGACATTATATGGAGAACGAATACGGGAGACTATACATACTATCGTACACGCTTATAGACGGTACAATAGCTGAGTTGACTTCAGATGCTTTCGATAATCAAGACTATTTAAAAGCCTTTAATCAAAAATGACGTAAACGCCTGCATAAGTCACAAGCTGAAAAAGATAGCATGTTTCCATCGTCTGAAGGCACGGAAGTTAAAACTTATCCGCCTACAGCGTTTATCCCGAGCTTTAATGCTCATCCTTCATATGTGCTTAAGACACTGAAGCGTAAGAAACGTCCAGTCGACCACCACGGACCTACTGAACCTAAGCCCAAAACTCACAGGG
>NW_014032189.1:0-1245 GCF_001186125.1 Sphaeroforma arctica JP610
TTTCTATACGCTGTTTATGTAGAACATGACTCACCAAAAATGCACTGCTCAACACATCGGTTCGCACCATTGTTAATAGTGCGACATGGTAGTTACTATTTTATTCTTAATCGTGATGTATACTTATATACGTACACTCACACACAGAACATACTATATATAAATATGTAAATATATATATGTATGTGTAGCAGAAGATTATTTTAAGTACAGACATATACATGCTTCATACAAATATAAACATTCAATAGTGAACATATGTATTGTTAAACACGATTACTGACTTATATTTAGAAACATACTATTCTTGAATCTATATTTACATACATGAACATATATATACACTCATGAACGTATGTACTGACATATGAATACATATTCACACACAACGACACTAGCATCCAAACAAGAATATATATATTTATAAAGGTGGTTAAAATCAATGCATGAATCGATATGTTCATACATGAAGCTGTTGTTGCGTAGGGATAGGTGACGATTGTGCGACGGCCGACCTGGGGGAAGTCGCTGCTGGTGAGGGTTGCGTATTCGCACTGTGAAGGCCAGAAGGTGTGTATTAGAGACCGAAGCACCGCATACTATGCTCTTGCACACGTATGTGTGTAGATTTATACACGTGAGTGGATGTGTACCCGTATATAGGCCAGTGGACTTGTCCGCGTACATTTAGACCATATTCAATTCTTTGTATATACACAGACACCCCCAAGACGAGCTTTATGGCTATTATTGATAAATTCGTGAATGATGACGTTTATATTTATCCATGACAGCTAAAATTCGTACCACCTAGAAGCAACATTCCTCTGCATAATTTTTTTTCTTCCATTTATATTCACTCCAGCATGTATAAACACGTTCAGAAACCGAATTACCATAAATATGATTACATCTATGTACAGTCATACCAGCACGCCAATGCAGATAGAAACTGTGCCAACATGTAAGCACACACCCTAGACAGAACTTATTTGAATATAGAAGCGTCTATATACCTATTATTCCAACATGTTTTTACATACCCAAAAGCGGCATTGGCAGTAGAAACAGTATCGTTATACATGAACGGTGATCTAACATTTCCCATCTGCGACTGCCTCTGTTCAGGTTTAGCAGCGTTCAAGGCACCCATATTACCCCCAGCCATGTGAAAATTGCCTGTTATCACGATAAGCATTTTGTGAAATGAGAAAAAGATATACTTATACACACACACATACACAC
>NW_014032187.1:0-1245 GCF_001186125.1 Sphaeroforma arctica JP610
GGAAATGTATAACAATTATGGCAGGTACTAATAGACCACAACTGATGAGGGGAAAGTATATTAAGCAACGGTAGTAAACCTCATGGCCACAAGTATGAGGGAAGATTATAACAGTTACGGCAGGTACTAAAGTCCTTATACCACAAATGATGAGGGAAATGTATAACAATTATGGCAGGTATTAATAGACAACAACTGATGAGGGGAAAGCATATTAAGCAATGGTAGTAAACCTCATGATCACAAGTGATGAGGGAAGATGATTACAATTTCGGCAGGTACTAAAATCCTTAGACGACAAGTGATGAGGGAAAATTATTACAATTACGGCAGGTACTGAAAATCTTAGATCATAACTGAAGAGGGAAAATTTTATTCAGCAACGGTAGTAAACTTCATAACCACAAGTGATGAGGGAAGATTATTACAATTATGGCAGGTACTAAGAACCTTAAACCACAACTGATGAGGGAAAAATATTACAATTACGGCAGTTACTAAAAACCTTAGACCACAAGTGATGAGGGAAAATTATTGCAATTACGGCAGGTACTAAAAACCCTAGACCACAACTGATGAGGGAAAAGTATATTCAGCAACGGTAGTAAACCTTATAACCACAACTGATGAGGGAAGAGCATAATAATTACGGCAGGTACTAAAAATACTAGACCACAACTGATGAGGGAAATTTATTGTAATTACGGCAGGTACTAGAATTCTAGGACCAGAATTGATGTGAAAAAAACATCAATTATGGCAGGTACTAAAAAACCTTAGACCACAACTGATGAGGGAAAGGTATATTCAGCAACGGTAGTAAGCCTCTTAACCACAAGGGATGAGGGAAGATTATTACAATTATGTTAGGTACTAAGGGTGGTTCTTAACGAGGAGTTTTCAATAAATCCGTTTAATTAAAGGTATTTTTCAACCAATGAGAACACATAGTTTTTGTTTTTTGAAAATTCATTTAATAACAAGGTGCTCAGAATTTGTTGTTAAAGGCTAACGAAAAACGAGAATACGTACCGTTAAAGTACGTTTGTCGACTGTGACGTAGAATAAGTAAAAACATTTCATTGGTAGAATGGAAAACCGCCCTTTTACAAATGTGGTGTCAAATGTTGTGTGTTTTCACTGTTTTGATCGCTCAATTCAATTGTGCACACACACATATATGAAGTTGTAGGTTATAGGTAGATCTACACTCAGTTATCTATGGAAACAGTACAGAGGGAACAT
>NW_014032186.1:0-1245 GCF_001186125.1 Sphaeroforma arctica JP610
ACTCATACCGGGGACAATTGACCTATTCCCACAGAATGCACGCCATCAAGAGCTGTTCCCACCGAGTGCATGCCATCAAGACTGGTTCGAGGCGCACTTGTAGACAGCGATTCGACCCCAACAGCCATGTTCAACGACGCCTGTTGCTGCGAGAAGGATGAGAGCTGATTGGCCTGAGCATTCCACAGTTCTTGGTTCGGGGTAATAATGGCACTGTTGTTGTTGCTGTTGTTGTCGCTGATGCTGTTGTTGTTGTTGCTGTTGTTGCTGTTGCTATTGTTGTAGTTGCTTTGGGTGCTGTTCCCCTTACTGTAGTTCCGTCGGATTGCGAACTGTTCTGTTGAGGCGCTGCCCCGAGTTACGTTGTACGCATGCTGTTTGCGCCCTCCCCTGTCTGCTGCATCATGCACATATAAAATTTGGTACACAATAGAAATGTAACGTATATATGAAATTTGATGTATAATAGGATTATAACGTATGTATGAAATTTAGTATACAATAGGACTGTCACGTGAAAAACCGCTTTGATTTTAACTCAACATAATGAGATATCTGGTAATTTATAAGATATCAATGAAAAAGGTATCAGTTTGTACAATAACATAGTAGGTTTATATCATTTGATTGTCAATGTGATGTTGTTGAACAAAATGCTAATTCTCTAGATATGTGATACAAAAACGGTGACACGGACATTTGTAACAACATTAAACCATCACCCAAGTTCTGATGTTTACATCATACTACGTGCGTCTGAAAGTCAACCTTCATAGACATGTACACATATATTTGGGTGAAGACACATATGCTAAACTAAACGCTTACGCATATAACTACGTAGACCTCGTATGAGTAGGCATGTACATGGAGAAAAGAAATAAGAATGTACCCGACCGCAAATTACTACCAAGCTTACCCATGTATATGCCAGAATATGCAAGAGAGGTTTTCAGCGACTCAAAGGGTTTGAAGAGATGCAAGCGCAAATAAGGTGGATATGAAACAGTGCACTTAGTTTAACACCATGTGTCCCCAAGGCTATGTGCGCCTTTCCCGACAATGTGAGCGCAGTTTTGCAATTAAAAATTAAAGTGCAAATTTAAGTTATGTCGTTGAAATAAGTGTATATATATGTATATATATATATATATATGTGTGTGTGTGTGTGTGTGTGTGTGTCGTTGTGTGTGTGTGTGCGTGTGTGGTGTGTGTGTGTGTGTGTNTGTGTGTGTGTGTGTGTGT
>NW_014032185.1:0-1245 GCF_001186125.1 Sphaeroforma arctica JP610
ACACACACACACACACACACACACACACACACACACACACACACACACACACACACACACATATATATATATATATATATATATATATATATGTATATATACATATATATATAATTTGTGTATATGTGTGTGGATGGATGGATGGATGTATGTTTGTGTGTTCGTAGTATACCCTCACAAATATATTATACAAGCACCTACTGCCCACACGCCTTTGACTAAATTTGTAATATCATACACTCACCAAAGATTGCTCCAGACATTGTGTACAGAATGTATGTCTACACGGCAGTTGTCGGGGATTTATACTCGGTCGTTCGCATGTCGGACAGTGTAGTTGGTCTTCCACCTGTATTTCCAGGCCTATAAAGGAGGCATTCTGGCCTCCCTCGGAAGTTTTACTGGACATTATACTGTGAGATGTGCTGTTATTGATATACCCTACAGGTTGATACTCTGTCAGGAAATATTGCAGTATGTACCATTTGCTAGTATCGGAAAGCACTTATCGATAATCACTTATAGTGATGGGGCTACACTTGTACTTTGCTCGTAGTTGTGTAAAGTCCATGGATAGGTATCATTGTATATGCATAGCATTCATATATTCATTCTGAAAGAGGCACTGTCATGCACACCCTTCTATTTACAATCGAACATTTAGAAGGCTTAACCAAGGCTATGTAAATAATATCAAATATTACATAAATAGCAATCCGAGTTTTGTTATCCGAGATGCTTTTTCTGCTACTTACGGAAAAATAAGCTGGAAAATTGGTGAATCTTTTCTGGTAAACGATATATAAATATGTCGTATATTCTGAATAGTCTTGGTGTTCGTCCTACGGACACGCCTATGAATATAACTGAAAGTTTCCGACACAGACCAGGGAATGTAGTTTAATACATATTCCGTACATGCTGTCGTAATTGAAAGCAGTATAGAACGCCGCCAAAATCGTCATTTACTCTCATGCGCAGTATAATACTACACGGTGAGGTATTTATAATTCAGACACTTCTACCGGTGTTAACAGTTGCTTCCCGAGGTATTTATAATTCAGACACTTCTACCGGTGCTTACAGTTGCTCCTAAGGTCACGGAGCGCAACTGCGTATCAATACGAGTAGCAAGTATACATATGCAGATATAGTAGAGGAAAATATATGCTGGTAGAAAGAGAGAGAGAGAGAGAGAGAGAGCGAGAGAGAGAGAGAGAGAGAGAGAGAGAGAGAGAGAGAGAG
>NW_014032184.1:0-1245 GCF_001186125.1 Sphaeroforma arctica JP610
CTACAACGCTACGAAAGCAGCTTTAATTCACTATCTCCGCATCAAGCGGAAGGCCCGCTGCACACATGAACGAGCGCCAAAAATCTTGCCCGCAGCATGGATGCACTACTGAGCCCACTTGTCAACTCCACTAACGCAGACATCCTCCAATCTAACGCGGACTGTCTCCAGAAGGCTTACCAAGCAAAGCATGATGCAAACCTCTTCTCACTTAACCCGCGAATCCCGGTAAACGCTAAAGAATCAGCGCGTGCGAAACCTGGACGACTTCATATACAAACGGTCTCCCCGACACAATCATCCGACACGATGGATAGTAATACGCAGCCTCAGCTTTCCACGACGGACTCTTCGACGACAGGCAATGATATAGAAATGGCTGACATCGTCAAAGAGGAGAGCCCAGTAGTATTGACCGATGATGAAAAATGTTAGGACCAATGAGGATGACACTCTTCAACCCACAAGGACTCAACATGGACAACGCAGCACATACAGATAAGTGTTTGAACGTTATATCGATTTTAAGTCAATGTTATGTGTGTGGTTGAAACCTGGCATAACACCACATTTCTTAATCATATACGCTCTAACACATGCTATCATATACTACATCACACTACACGGCATAATATCTTACACCCTTCACACTAAAACACCACCCATCGAATATTCAACTTGTACACTCTTCACCGTACGCGGTGTTCTTTGTGTGCTTTGGCGTTAATATGGCCGTGTTTTACTTTCCACTCAAATCGCTTACTGAAGAAGACGTCAAGCGATACATGAATCCCCCCGAGATTGGCGGTTTCCAACCAGATGTCGTGTGGGGAGATTTCAACTTCAAAGCCCGGAAGTATGGCCACGTATCTACAAATCACGGACTACGTATGAAAACGATTGAGACTACTCTGCGTAAGACGTGGCACTTAAACTACCTCTATGCTGGAGGTGTAAACTTCGATGGAAATTACTAGGTTTCAAACTATATTAAACTAAAATACAATTTAGTCAGTTAGGATTTAGCAGTGGTAGCTTGTGTAAGAATGATCGGGACTGCCTCTTGTTAAGAGCCTAAATATCCTCGATCACACAGGGCGTACCTCTAGCTGTTCTTTATTGAATAATTTTCACTAGAAGTACTAAGTGTTCATGACCACATGCCTAATTTGTAGATATACATAATAACGTAAGTCACGTTAATACATTAGCTGATATAGATAAAGTTACATTTGAAGAAAAGTT
>NW_014032183.1:0-1245 GCF_001186125.1 Sphaeroforma arctica JP610
CATATATATATATATATAGATATATAGATATATATTCAATTTTGGATATAAAACGGTACAATCCAGGCCTGCTGGTATTGGTCCGCGTCTCATACCAGCTGATTCAGCAACCACAGCTTGCCCTGTGGCTCTAGTGTAGTGTTACCCATATAGCTCCATATGCTTCCACCTATTTGCGTGCAAGGTATAAGGAATTCCTTTATCTTCTCAGGGACACAAATACATCACACGAAAAGGTATTCGTATCTATTACCACGTCAAATTGCGATTATAGTTTAGGGTTTTAGTGTGATGTGGTGTTACTTGTGCACAGTAGGCTTCTCTTCTCTTGCTTCACCTCGCCCACGCATTATACCTTCGATCCCTGTGTTTGCTCCAGGCCAAAAATAGCAGCCAATCAGAATGCGGCATTCCCCCGTCCAATCAGAAGACAACGTACCGTATGCCGGATGTGCCTAAAATAGTCGCCATGTCAAGAGCCAACAATGCTAATCCCGCCGCTGCACTTAGGCGAAGCCAACTCATCGCTAAGAAAGCACGACGCAACGCACAGAACACCAGGTACGCCCAATGAGTGGCACGTGAGCCTATGTCTCTGTGTCTGTGTCTGTGTGTAAAACCTATATATATATATATATTCATGTATTCATGTATTCATATATTGTACTTGCACCACATAGTGCCTTCAGTCCCAACGGATGGGCTCGATCGCTGGTGGCAGGTGTGGCAGCCACCATAGCCCAAACTATCCACGATGTCATCAGTACGGAACCAGTGGCAGACTCAGATGCAGACAGCGAAACATACTATAACCACTCTGGATCGCCCACACGGTAAGGGGATGTGATGGTGTCTCCGTTTGCTGTCTGTGTACTATTCTCGGTTAAGGCTTATCGTTGTAGGGTTTATCGTTGTAGGGTTTATCGTTGTAGGTTTATCGTTGTAGGGTTTGTCATTGTAGGGTTTATCGTTGTAAGGTTTATCGTTGTAGGGTTTGACCTGAGACCTCGGTCTGTGTCTAGGATCGATTCTAAACGTGTGTGTATGTCCCTGCTGTTCGTTTGCCCTGTTTGATGCAAGTTGTGATTATGTACAATCGACTGAAAGTGGTGTTTTGTGTCTCCGAGGTGATCACAACATCGATTTGGGCTGTAATTTTTTAAAGCCGGTAGATGTGTCTTCAGTCTTATAATAACGTCGATTGCCATTTGTTCTTGCCACCCAAGGCGTTCAGTCAGTATTTAT
>NW_014032182.1:0-1244 GCF_001186125.1 Sphaeroforma arctica JP610
TACCCATACCCATACCCATACCCATACCCATACCCATACCCATACCCATACCCATACCCATACCCATACCCATACCCATACCCATACCCATACCCATACCCATACCCATACCCATACCCATACCCATACCCATACCCATACCCATACCCATACCCATACCCATACCCATACCCATACCCATACCCATACCCATACCCATATTCACCCTACAACACTTCCGCAGATGGCTTGACATCACTCAGCGTAACATGTGCAATGAGAGTCTGCGGTTGGTGTGTCACTACGCTCAGGATTCAGAGGTGAAGGCTGGTGCACTATCGGCCATTATGAACAACACGGAGAAGTTCCTGCGTGAACAGACCATTGCCAAAGCTGTGTTGCAGGTGTGTGTTATCTGTGACTGTGGTCACCCCCGCTTGTCCCGATGTATCGGTGCAATCTATTTTTAGACTAAGTATTTTTAGCCTCGCTTGATGAATTTATTTATAGAATTATGTCTTCGGTAAGTACGAGCAGGTTGAGCTTGGTGTATGCACGGCGTAACGCATTCAGTCTGGATATTATATATATATATATATATATGTTTATGTTTATCACATACCCTCAGGGATTTACTTTCACGCACTATATCTCTCTTGGCTGACCAATTGATATATACCCATCTACTCTCACGCATTCCGTACACACATGCCAGTCCGCCAAAAACAAGAGGACTACTACAATCAATATGACATTTCAATTCTATGGCAATCTATTTATATCCGTTTACTCTACCTACTCTCAGGTATTCCGTGCGAAAATCCGAGCGCGTCGAGAACAGGAGGAACACTACGATTCATACGAAACGCTGAGCATGGCCAATGTCAACGAGTACAACAGTGTCAATGGTGTCAACAACAATGCGCACTTGGTTTCCGGAACGGTTAGTTCTATTTATAGCCATAGTAAATCTATAAGTAGATTCAATGTGTTTTCTATATACCGTTCAATGAACGTGCCATGCCGTCACCTATCTGGAGGGGCAAGTAAGAAATAATCAAGCAGAAGTCTTTTGCGTTGCCTCTGAGCGGAGAAGTACGTACCATCGTAGTTGCGAACATCAGACTACACTCACACTATGAACGCACCTGATGTCACCCCTTCCCCCGACAAGACAGTTGTGCATTATTAAATACCATGTGGCCATGACACAATAGCAACCCATCATCCCAATCTCTGAATATCACACGGACGTAACACACAAT
>NW_014032181.1:0-1243 GCF_001186125.1 Sphaeroforma arctica JP610
GTATGTATAGTATATATATATATATATATATATATATATATATATATAATATAATATAATATATATAGAAACAATGTATATATATAGAAACAATGTTTGGACTAACCTGCTCCAGGCTCTTGTGTAATGCTTCGAATTCGGTGTAGCGTCTGTACACTTGCCACATGCGTGTGTTTTTGCCCTTCCCTACCACTATGCGATACATAACCGCCACTTCCCCAGTTGAGCTTCGTCGTTGATCCCACGATTCTATTGATGCATTTAAGCACGTACACGCAGGAGAGTGCTTCAATATAGGCATTGAAGCGCCTAAACTAGGTTTTTTGGGCGCCATGCTCAAATTCAAACTAGGTTTTTGGGACGCCAGATATGGGACCGAGCTGGCCCGTGGTATTACCCCATTCCTTGGTGCCCCCTTATTTGGACTTTCGATCTGTCCTTTATCCTGATTCTGAATTGTCGAGGGAGCCTTTGCGCCGGCCTTGGCACACTCAGCGGGACGGGTTTTGCCTTTCGGAGAGGACAACTTTTTCTCTCTGATTGATGGGTTTTGAGATCCTATCCTGGTAGTGTCATTTCCATTTCCATTCCCATTCCCATTACCATTTGTACTCGTATTTGTATTTGCATTCGCCTTCGGGTATGCGTTGGGGTTCAAATGCGATTTTGGCACCGTGCGCTTTCGCGGACTCTTTGCCTGCGGGCACTTGGCCACGTCTTTGGTGTGCAGTATTCGCACGTCGGGCAACGATGCAGAGGCAACACTGCTGCCCTTTAGGTTGTTCTACGGGGTCAAACAAACGAAGGTCAGTTATGTCAATTGATTGACGACATCCCGTCACAGTTTACTTGGTATCCCGTTGACTTGTAGGGAGGGAAGGGCGGAGTGTGGAATATTCTTAGACAGCTGTTTTAAAAATGCCCAGAATACTTTCGCCAAGTCGATCATGAAAGTAAAATGGGAGGCGCGTAAGTAACCAGAATACTTGCTGAGAAGACTGCCGATACTAGAACGATCAGTATGACCAAAGGATGAAATGTACTTTTGTGACAGAGCCAAGGCATTTGAGCAATAAATTAGAGTAGTCCTAAACCTTTACCCGGACGAGACGACCAATCAACATTACTCAAATAATAGCATATACAAGAACTACGCAGGTCATAAGTGAAGAAAATAGCATAATATATGTCCGTCTACTTGTACCACAAAAATATGTTCGTGTCAATATATCTAACCATAATC
>NW_014032180.1:0-1243 GCF_001186125.1 Sphaeroforma arctica JP610
TATAGTTTAAAAAGATATGTATGGGTAATGAGAAGCCATTTGTACAGTGCAATTTGGTTGTGTTATGAATAGGAAATAAACTATTCTTTAGACTACCTTTGATGTGGAGAATGGAATACGAGGGATATATATTTACCTTTCATGTATATTTAGGGTCGGTCATACCCCTAAATAAATTTCAGTGAAATTCACTGAAATTCAAATTTTTTTTTCTCGATACTATTTCATTTTATTTCAAAATATATTTTTATTTCTTCATTTCAGGAATTGAAAGTGGATGAAATTTCATCAACTTCTTTTCCACCCAGAAGTTATTTTTGGCCAGAAATGTAATGAAATTAAGAAATCGAGATTTGATTAGCTGATAGAAACTCATTTGTCACACACAGGTAGGGTTTTAGGGTTTAGGGGTTTAAACCCTAAATTGGTCGCTTCATTATTATAATTAAATACAGTATCACACGTACTTTCTAAAAACAAAATTTTGAAATTTCATTTATGTGTTGTTCAGCGGTAATATTGGCCTCATGTTCACTTTATGAAACTATGATATATTTATTTTCAAAATTTCATATTTCAGGTTTAATTCATTTTTAAATTCAGGTGTATGACCGACCTTTCCATACAGTTTGAATGCCATTTTTTATAATAAGAAAAAAAAGACCTACATTTGGGTAGTGTGAACCTATATATTTGGCAATTCTATTTATAGTACGCTAGCATATAGGTCTTCATATATTTCAGATCTGATAGATGAGTATGTGGAATATATTCTAACGCCCTTCTCTAAGCGTATTTATGTAAATATTATCTATGGCTTGTACAGCACTTTATTTATATAATGCATGTACAGACAAAACTAGTGGTAGAATAGCAAGGAGATAGTTCCCAATATATATGGTATTTACCTTAAAGTACCTCTATCAATCATACAATACGGATACGAAACATACTGATAAAATTCCTGTTTGGCATAATCTACACTGGTACCACCATCTTCGTAAGTATACAGGCATCGCACCTGCAGTAATGGGCCAGACTCAAGGGAAAACCGTCGCTCATAAGCAATTGACCTCTAAAGAACACAAACAGAGGTGAGGTTGTGATATATGTGATTGTATTTGTATTGTAATTGATACTACTACGAATATCGAGTACTGTCATACATCAACTATGGCATGTGCCCCCTTAAATTGGCATGCCTAATAAACTATGGATATAACAGGTCTATATGATACATACG
>NW_014032179.1:0-1243 GCF_001186125.1 Sphaeroforma arctica JP610
ATATGTATATACTTTGGGCATAGCTGTATATCTGTTGTTTGTCGTTTATACTAACTGCAATTGGGTCGTTGCATGCCGTGGGAGGGTTCGAGCGTCATAAAGGTTACTGTGCATTGCACTCAGCGGCATTGGTTTTCGAATTTTTCGTGTGAGCCAAATCTCAGGATGAGTCACTTTTTGGGTAGTAAGTATGGGATGATTTGGAAAATTTGGAGATCCACGCCTCGATGGGAGTAGACTGCGATCGGAGAGCATGTATAGGTAACATATTGGTTTGTCAAATAGGGCCATTTCCAATCTAAAATTAGAATCAGCAGATCGAAGACCGGAACCGTGCACACATGTGTGTGTGTGTGTTGCTGTTGGGAGCTATAGACATATACTATTACAGGATACAAAGGGTCTTAGCCCTATCTCACAATGACCCGTGTGCTCGGCATCGCGTTTGTGCAGCTCCATAATCGAACCATAAGGTATACGGCGAAAACCGATGCACAATTGCGGGGAGCGGAGGCGAAAATGGCGGGCGAGGTTTACAAACGACTCCGGCAGAAGGAGTACTTCCGCCCGTCTGATATGTACAGAGCACTGGTAACGGATGGCAAGGCGGTATGTGTACCTGGGTACACGGTGTCCTGGGGTACTATTCTTGTGGGTGTACTAGGACAATTGGTCCTGGGGTTAGTGTTTGTATTGTTAGTAATGCTCAGCTGATACGGTTTGCTATGCGGGCAAATCCCGCACAAACCACATGCGCAAACAAAGACCGTAGCTCGTTTGATGGCTATACCATACAGTAGGTCTAGTGAGCCACACACTCCGATTGAGTAGCGAGCATCATTGCACACGATGCACGTCAATCTGTCATGCGTGCGTACTATAAAGTGTTAGTATCGAGACCGCGTTGTGAGGTGTATCACACCATCGCCTTATGTCGAATACTCATTGGATATGCACAGGATACTTTAGAAGCAGGTGCAAATGCTCTACCATTCCTAGCAACAATGTGCCAGTCTCTCGGAAACATCAACTACAATGCCTTTGATTTGGTGCTCTACATAGCAGCCTTCCTGCACTTCCGGTACGTCTCTTTGACAGATGGTAATTGCTCTGAGCATGCATATCTTGTGCTGTTTACGAGTTTTGTTTATGTGTATATACAGACTTACACATACACACACATACACACACACACACACACACACACACATATATATATATATACACACACACACACACATAC
>NW_014032177.1:0-1242 GCF_001186125.1 Sphaeroforma arctica JP610
CATGTAGGTATATGGGTGTGCTTATGTGACCGGGAAATCATACACACATACTGCAAGTAGGTATATGGGTGTGCTTATGTGCATAGAAATTATACGCACATACTGCATGTAGGTATATGGGTGTGCTTACGTGCATGAAATCATACGCACATACTGCATGTAGGTGTGAAACGAACCTGTTGCTCCGGCAGTGAAGTGTTGTCGGATTTTTTCTCTTTGTCTTTCTTCTTGTCGTCGCTCCAGTTCTTGAAACCTGGAGTATGGGGGTTTCGAGTTTAGGGTTAGGGTCTTTGGCGTTTTAGGGTTTTAGGGGTTTAGGTTTCAGGGTTTCAGGGTTTAGTGTTAAGGTTTTGGGGTTTATGGTTTGCTGCACTTGTCTGTCCACTGACTTAGCGCAACCAGAAACCTGTGTACAACCACATACTCACGACCATACCCCTATTGTGATATCCGTGTTATGCATGAGCATCAAACGTAACACACAGTCCGATCCATTGAGCGCGTAGTTCATAGTTGCAGAGTCTGTGAAGGGGTCGGTTGATAACAATGGAATATTTTTGCCCCAGCATGGACTATGCAGTGTAGGACGACTGGTTGTTTTCGTACGTTCTGATAGATCACAAATCATCCGAACACTCAATAATGGACACTTAACAGGAATCGGTGTTGGAGAAAGCCAACAGAAGACCATTCACAGACAGCCAGCTAATGCAGGTTGTATGCGCCTGGCAGGGTTTAGTTATGCACACCACTGTACATCACACATTCATCCATTAGCACAGTGCACCACTTGTCGTACGTAACATCATATGATATACTCTACAATGGACAATTAAACAGGAATACAAGTTATGCACACCACTGTAACAGTGCACCACTTGTCGTACGTAACATCATTTGATACACTTTACAACGGACAATTAAACAGGAACAACCGTTCTAAGGCCTACCACTGCACAACACTCACATTCATCCAGATGGGAGGCGTAGTACGTCTGGAGAACAGCGAATAGGGCGCTGTCGTACAGGTCTGATAATCGGACTGGCTGGGACAGTTCGGTACTTTTCTTGGGGCATATTTTTGTGTTTCCTGGAATAATCGACATACTGTTGTCGGGGTTCACTGTGTCTGTTGGTGTGCTGACGGCGGACACCATTGCTTTGTCCAGACCGTCTGATACATGGACAGAAGAGAGCAATGTAAGAGAACTGACTATGTTTATATGTATGTATTTACTAGCG
>NW_014032176.1:0-1241 GCF_001186125.1 Sphaeroforma arctica JP610
TTAATTTCATATATATATATATACATATATTTATATTTATATATATATATATAGTACTTCTCATCAGTGGTTCCATTGTATCTACATATATCCTAGAATGCTGCGCTGCCTGTTTTGAATGCGAAGGTGGATTGCAATGCTCGGTCTGACATTGAAGTGGCCATAGACGCATTTGATGTCAATAACACTACCACGATGGAGGATGCTGAACTGCCCGATCTCTTCGTTTCAGTCAAGTATGTTTATTTGTCTGTAAACGTTAGGTATGTGTATGTGTCTGTAAAATTTGAGTATGTTTATGTGTCTGTAAAATTTACGTATGTTTATGTGTCTGTAAAAATTAAGTATGTTTTTGTGTCTGTAAACATTAAGTATGTTTATGTGTCTGTATAAGTTGTGTATGTTTATGTTTCTGTAAAAGTTAAGTATATTTAAGTGTCTGTAAAAATTAAGTATGTTTATGTCTCTGTAAAAGTTAAGTATGTTTATATGTCTGTAAAAATTAAGTATGCTTATGTGTCTGTATAAGTTAAGTATGTGTATATGTCTGTAAAAGTTAAGTATGTTTATGTATCTGTCAATGTCAAGTATGTGTATATGTCTTTAAAAGTTAAGTATGTCTACACGTCTTTGATACTCCGGTATTTTTGTGTGTCTGTAATAGTCTAGTGTGCTGTCTGTTTGTGAAAGTCAAGTACTCCCTATGCCTTGTACTGTTAAGTAGGTCCGGATATCTATATGGTATTGGTTACAATTACACGTCTGAAGTTCGTATCTACGAAACTTAGGAACATTTATAATTCTGTGCAACCGCCTATATATGTAAGTCTGTACATACGTACCCATCTCCAGCTGTACGGATTCGTTTATTAATATGTTCATTGTTAGGTACGTATACGTTATCATCTAAACGGATTCAATTCTCGGTCAGGCTTTGTGTGCCAACCCCACCACATGTACAAACAAGCATCAATCACCAACTTTCCTGGCACGGGTGAAGTAGGCTTATATTTCTATGGGTATATCGATGAATACGTAAACTTAAATACATCTTTCTGAGTACAAAGATGTTGCCACACGCAGCGTTTCATATGGTTTATTGTCTTTGTACAAATAATATACAGTAGCGATTGGTGGTTATTCTCAGTCTGTATGAAATTCATATTATGTTACGGCCAACTGGCATAACTGTTTGTAGTGGATTGAGAATTAATACTTTCTTTTTGTAGGTATACGTGAAT
>NW_014032175.1:0-1241 GCF_001186125.1 Sphaeroforma arctica JP610
TGTGTGTGTGTGTGTGTGTGTGTATGTATATATATATATGTGTGTGTGTGTGTGTGTATATATACATACATATGTGTGTGTGTATGTGTGTGTGTATGTGTGTATGTGTATACACACATGTGTGTGTGACACGTATGTGTGTATGTGGTGTGTGTGTGTGTGTGTTTGTATGTATATATACATATATATATATATATATATACACATTATGTATATATATATATGTGTGTGTGTGTGTGTGTATATATATATATGTATATATATATATATATATATATATATTATGTATTTATATATATATGTTTTAACAATGTCAAGTGCTATCAGTTACACAAAAATTGACAACAAACGCATATGTAGCTTTTCATATGCATCTGCTAAACAGAAGAAAATACTTCGCCCAAATCAGACAACATACATTTTTTTCTTGGAAGATGAGCTGGTAGTATTCCCTCCAGTAAGCAACAGTTACAGGAGTCTTTATAAATAACACTGAATCGCACCTTCCTTTCTAATATATCCGGAATATACCTATTCATATGGCAGATTTATTGAGATATAGGTAGCCTCCTTCTTCTTGTAGTGAGATATGACAGAAGTGAGATAAATATTGCATAAACCTTTTTTTTAAGGTAAGAGATTGAGAATGCGAGATAAAGTAATAAAAGCTATATATAGTAGTAGAGTTTTAAAAAGGCTTCTCGCGAGCAAAAAAATATTTGGCTTGACGAGATTTGAACTCGCGCGGCGAGACGCCACTGCATTTCGAGTGCAGCTCCATAACCACTCGGACACAAACCAATTAACAAATAAAATTGGTAATAGATACAATGATAATTTACGGCTATGTAGTTGAGGTTTCTCCTCTACGTCACGTTTATAGTACGGCAGCACAACAGTTTGTTTAAAAAAGACGATACGCCGGATTCTTGATATTTCAACATCCAGAGTACTGTTATATTGTGGGGTCTAGTATATGTTCCGCGTTTTGCCAAAGTGAAGTCCGGTTGCACAATCTCTATTAATATAAATAGTGCTATTGCTTGTTTTGAGTCATGAGAGCCCTGTTACTATCTATACATATAGAAGCTGATTCACCAAATATATAAGCTGATTTTATATTATATATATGTATATATATATATATATATATATATATATATATATATATATATATATATATATATATATATATATATATATTGTATATATATATATACATATATATATATATATATATA
>NW_014032174.1:0-1241 GCF_001186125.1 Sphaeroforma arctica JP610
CGGCATAGAGACTGTTTCTTGACAGTTTAGTCTGTGTATCCTGTCTACATTATGTGGCGGACTCTTGGCCTATTACTTGTATGAACATTGAGCCCTACGCCTTGAACCTTTTACCCTAAACTCAAGTTTGTGAGAGAAAAACTCGTTCAGAGTAAAAAAGCTTGTTGGCATGGAAACCACCTGTAAATATGATCTTTCCCCGCATTGGATGAATCAAATCCGAGGAATATAATATGCACCTACCTGGTTCTATTTGAGCAACTTTTCATGTTTAAGGCGTATAGTGCATGTGGAGATGCATTGCTTGGTACCAGTTGGTACAGTTGACCTGGTCTGCAGTTTTTAACCTTGGAAATCGTGTTATGTAGCTTACGACTCTAATTTTTACAAGACATGTGTTACATTTGTGCCTTGTATCTGAAAGTGCTGTGTTTCTGCTCTACTCGCCCCTTGTCCCGAGATCTCTAGACCTTAATCTGGCTGGAATCCTAAAGCCCTCAGCCCAAAATATAAAAATATAAAACATAACCCCTGAAACCGTTTAACGCTCAGATGACCGCCAATGAAAGGAATCTGTTGCGACAAATTGAAGACATCAAACAGGAGCTTATCGTTGGCAACAACATAATTCACAATCTAGAGGTATGCGTTGTCATGGTAATCAATATATTATATAATCTAGAGGTATGCGTTGTCATGGTAATCATTGACATATCTAATGCAAAGGTACGAAATGACTGAAATTTAATAGAATTCATAATCAAGAGTTACGGGCTGTCATGGCGATCAATGCAATCCATAATCTAGTGGTATGCCATGTCATGAATAACGATAACATTCCCGATTTAAAGGTACGAAATGACTGAAGATCAATATAGTTCATAATCAAGAGTTATGCATTGTCATGGTAACCAGCATACGACACAATCTAGGGGTATGTCATGTCATGGAACATACCTAATTTAAAGGAACGAAATTACTGAATCTCAATATAGCTCATAATCAAGAAGTATGCGATGTCATGGTAATGAAATATAAGACACAATCTAGAGGTATGCTATGTCATGAGAAAAAATATCATATCTAATGTAAAGGAACGCTGCGACCGAAAATCAATACAATTCATAGTCAACGGTAATGCATAAACAATATGCCATGGATTAAATAGGAATTGCTATGATATACAGGATAACACAGAATCTAGAAACCATGTGTATTGTAACATAGATTATCACACAACT
>NW_014032173.1:0-1241 GCF_001186125.1 Sphaeroforma arctica JP610
TTGTCAAACTACCTCTTTCAGTAAACTTCTTCCCACACCCAGGATAATCACACGCGTAGGGATGTTCGCCCGTGTGCACGCGTTTGTGTGTATTCAAATTACCACTACTAGTGAACGTCATGCCGCACCCAGGATAATCATACGCGTAGGGACGTTCGCCCGTGTGCACGCGCTTGTGACTTTTCAAACTATTGCTCTGAGTAAAGTCTTTGCCACACCCAGGATAGTCACACGCATAGGGACGTTCGTCCGAGTGCACCCATTTGTGTGCATTCAAATGGCTACTTTGAGTGAACTCCATGCCACACCCAGGATAGTCACACGCATAGGGACGTTCGCCGGTGTGCATGCGCATATGCACCTTAAGATTAGCGAGACTGGCACATGTCTGACCACAGCTGGGTCACTCACACGCGTTTGGCTTCACTGCGGTAGATGTCGATCTAATAGTACGAACCAACAAACTGTTGGCGGAACTAAGCTTGTGCATTACAAATATAGATATTGATGTATTAAGTTTGTGACATAGAAGAGTGTGAGCATATGTGTATGTGATGTTTGATGTATTAAGTTTGTGGCATAGAAGAGTGTGATCATTATGTGTATGTGATGTTATCAGATACAACATACCTATAACGACTTCAGAGAAGTGTTTACCAGAGTGACCGATTGACATGACGAGCTCTCTTTACTTGAACTACGCCATATATAACCAATACAATCAAAGTGTGTTCAGCTATCTTTACTTAAACTACGCCATATATAACAAATATAATCAAAGTGTGTTCAGCTATATGGATGTCTATGGAGTATATATATATATATATACAAGTGTTCTTTGCAACACGCACATTTCGCAATCATTGTCTGTGCAGCATCTGTCATGATCTCTAATCCGCAAGTGCCCCTACCCAACATCAGCATACACAGATCGAGTATTCTTTGGCAAAAACTGGAAAAACACTCGCGAAAAATTACACTCTGCAGACAATCCTTCAGAAAATCTCAATATTAAAACTAGATGCTAATATGACACGACCGCTCCATAAAAATATGCGTCATAAGGATAAAAGCGTAGATACGAAATGAAACAAAATGTTCAAGCAAGCTAATGTCAACAATGTGAGGAGAAACAATACACAAAGAATATTTTGGTATCAAATTTCATTCCTATCGTTGAGGTGAAAGAACTGACCAAAATGAGTACGTTTGTATATGCATATATGTATACATGAATATAT
>NW_014032172.1:0-1241 GCF_001186125.1 Sphaeroforma arctica JP610
GTTTACATAAGTTTGTTTGATGTTTGGGAAACTGAGGTTATTTAGTGCCCGTGATGATGGCTGCTGCTTGGATGAGTGCTGAGTTAAAGCGCTCGAATAGGGGGTCCAACGCATCCTTCCATATAGGCGGAGCCCAGGCAATAATGTTCAGCCCATATGTAGCCGTGGATATGATGGATATTTTGAACATCACCAGTCGGTTGCGGGGGTGTCGCCAGCTGAAGCCATGGAAGCCATAAGCGCGGAAAGAGGCGATACCCAGTGACAATGCTGCAACCAGGGATTCCATATGTCTAGCGAGGTTGATTCCTGGTACTCCGTGAGAAAGTGGGAACCCCAGGTATTTGGTGTGTTTCGGTTCGGCATGTGTGGGCGCCAGTTTCAGAGAGAGGTAACATGTGTTCCAAGGTGCGTCTGCAAGCGTCGGCGTGATAAGCTCACCATTTATACGGAGGGTTGGCGCCGCGTGTCGCAAGTCGGTAGATTGTATTCGGGGTTTAATGACACCCTGTTCGAGGCCAGATTTGCGTCCCCGCGCATCAATGTCATCTAAGAAGGGCTGGAGCGAAACCGATCGAGGGGCTTGGATCCATGTGACATCGCCAAATAAATAAGAGCGGAGTAGCTTGGGCCAAAATTGTGCTAGCGTGACAGCTAAGGAATTCATGTAGATAATAAAGAGCTGGGGGCCGACGATTGAGTCTTGTAGGATGCCATTCGTTCTATGGAATAGAGACGAGAGCGTGTCGCGGTATGTCACTCGGGTAGGGACCCTCCCAAACAGCGCGCGGAGGCAGTTGATCCAGTTTTCGGGCATTCCAGCGTGACGCAGAAGTACCCATAGGCGTGGAAGAGCGACCTTGTCGTATGCCTTGGTTATGTCCAGACAGACGTTGTTCCACTCCTCTTCTGACTTGGGTATGACAAGAGTACCGTGATTTGAAGCCAGCTTGGGCAGTATGGGTAGCAGAGCCGGGGTGGCTCGTAATCAGATTAAGAAAGCACTTTTCAAAGATGCGTCTGACTATTTGTGTAAGCGTGAGGGGGCCGAAGTTGGCGGGGGAGGTGATATTTGCATCGACTTTCTTTGGGTGCGCTGTCAGGAGGCTGCAGTTGTAAACTTCGATGGAATTTCCTAGGTTTCAAACTATATTAAACTAAAATACAATTTAGTCAGTAAAATACCTTCCACAAATAATCAATGACTAGTGCGATTACTTCCACTAATCATCAATGATTCT
>NW_014032171.1:0-1240 GCF_001186125.1 Sphaeroforma arctica JP610
TTATTCTGTACTGTTGTATTGTTGTACTGTTGTACTGTTGTTATTCTGTACTGTTGTATTGTTGTATTGTTCTACTGTTGTCATTCTGTACTGTTGTAGTGTTCTACTGTTGTACTGTGTTATTTTGTACTGTTGTATTGTTGTACTGTTGTACTGTTGTTATTCTGTACTGTTGTATTGTTGTACTGTTGTACTGTTGTTGTTCTGTACTGCTATATTGTTCTACTGATATACTGTTGTTTTCATGTACTGTTATATTGTTCTACTGATATACTATTGTTTTTATGTACTGTTATATTCTTCTACTGTTGTACTATTGTTATTCTGTACTGTTGTATTGTTCTACTGATGTACTGTTGTATTGTTCTACTGTTGTCATCCTGTACTGTTGTATTGTTCTACTGTTGTACTGTTGTTATTCTGTACTGTTATATTGTTCTACTGTTGTACTGTTGTTATTCTGTACTGTTATATTGTTCTGCTGATGTACTGTTGCATTGTTCTACTGTTGTACTGTTGTACTGTTGCTATTCTGTACTGCTATATTGTTGTACTGTTGTTATTCTGTACTGTTGTATAGTTGTACTGTTCTACTGTTGATATTCTGTACTGTTATATTATTCTACTGTTGTACTGTTGTATTGTTCTACTGTTGTCATTCTGAACTGTTGTATTGTTCTACTGTTGTACTGTTGTCGTTCTTTACTGTTGTATTGTTCTACTGTTGTAATTATGTACTGTTGTATTGTTCTACTGTTGTCATTCTGTACTGTTATATTGTTCTATTAATGTACTGTTGTTTTTATGTATTGTTATATTGTTCTACTGATTTACTGTTGATATTATGTACTGTTATAATGTTTTACTGTTGTACTGTTGTTGTTCTGTACAGTTGTATTGTTCTACTGTTGTACTGTTGTATATATGTACTGTTGTATTGTTCTACTGTTGTACTGTTGTTATTCTGTACTGTTATATTGTTGTACTGTTGTACTGTTGCTATTCTGTACTGATGTATTGTTCTACTGTTGTACTGTTGTTATTATATACTGTTGCATTGTTCTGCTGATGTACTGTTGCATTGTTCTACTGTTGTACTGTTGTTTTTATATTCTGTTGTATTGTTCTACTGATATACTGTTTTTTTTTGTACGGTTATGTTGTTCTACTGATATACTGTTGCTTTTATGTACTGTTATATTGTTCTACTGTTGTACTGTTGTTATTCTGTACTGTTGTA
>NW_014032170.1:0-1240 GCF_001186125.1 Sphaeroforma arctica JP610
ATGTATATGTATGTATATATGTATGTATATATATGTATGATTGTAAGCATATGTATGTGTGTGAGTGTGGGTGGGTGGGGTGTGATGTGTGTATTGGTTTTTTTGTTGTGTGCGCATGTATATATATATATATATGTGTGTGTGTGTGCGCGCGTGTGTATGTGTGTGAGAGTATGTGTGCGTTTGTGTGTGTGTGTAATTCGTTGAGTGTGCGTGTCTTCAATGTGTGTTTGAATATACATGTAGACATAATTAATCTTTTGGTAACAGCTGAAAGACATATTCGCTCATTGTAGCAGGCTCTATGCTTCAAAAATGTGTGATTCAACGTTCGCTTTTCAACTTATATTTTCTTTACATACCACAGCTGCAGCTGAAGATATTTGTAAGGATATTGCAATGAGAGTTCTCAAAACCTTCATTTTCGACTTAATGAACAACTGGCATATGATTCTTTCACTACAAAATTCTGAAGGTGCCCTATTCGACTATAGAACTAATAACTTCAATTGTTCATTGTTTAGTCGCTGTTCGTTTTGAGGGCGTGAATTATATCACCTGTTTTTTGTTTCACTATTCGCCTCGTTCTATATGCTTCTAGTGAACAATTATGTTATCCCTTTGTAACTCGAATCACTATATCTAATATTGTGGTCTTGAGATCTAAGAGCTAGTAGACTTTAGTCTATTTATTGTATACTGTAGAGCACATGTATGTTCACTTCGACTGCAACTTGTAAAACCCGGGAGGGAGAACTTAGGTTCATCTATTCCTTGTGGTGAACTTGGCGTTAGCAACATGGCAATATATTTACAGTGGGAAAATGGACATGCTCAACAAAAGTGCTAAAGCAAAAATCTGGTTCACAAATGGCTTTCTGGCATTGATTTGATTCGATTTAAAATTTTCTCGTACTTCATTGGCCGATAAAGTTCGCGCCTTGGGTTGCCAAAGCCTTGGGTCGCCAAAATGTTTGATTTAGAGGGCTCATTTATAGGGTTTGTTGTTGTTCTCTTGTTGCCTTTCACGGTTTCACCTCAGCGCCCTCCGGCCCCTCCCCCCAGGGCCCCAACACCCGGCCAGCGGGTTTATATACTGCTATTTTTTTTAGAAATTAATGTGGGATTTTCTCTATTTTATATTATTGTTTTGCTTTGTTTTTTTTTTAAAATCAAACAAAATTGACCAATAGTAAACCCCCCCCCCCCCATTCCCCCCCCCCCTCTTTCCATCTAGTTA
>NW_014032169.1:0-1240 GCF_001186125.1 Sphaeroforma arctica JP610
TATATGTGTGTGTGTGTGTGTGTGTGTGTGTGTGTGTGTGTGTGTGTGTGCGTGTGTATGTATATTACATATACATATATATATATATATAACACCACACAGGACTAAACAACAACATACACATATATATAAGAACTATTATCGCACTGAAACACCAATTAACCAACAAACACTACATACAAGTGAGGTCTCACCTTCACTTCGGGTCGCATTGTTTGCGAGTGAGTAGAAGGGCTCTGCACCGTCGGCAGCAGTCACAAGGTGCACGACCATGTCATACCGGATGTCACGTAGTTCCACCGGAGACCAGTTGTTTGTGTGAAGAATCTGCTGCCAAGCGTCTCTACAAGGGTATACATGTCTACAATTAATATGTGTGGTATGTGGATATATTACAAGTCTACAGTTTATATCTGTAGCATGTGATATATTAAATGTCTACAATTAATATCTGTGGTATGTGATATATTAAATGATATCTGTGGTGTGGTATACTAAATGTCTAAAATCAATATCTGTGGTGTGCTATGTTGCGCACGCACACACAAGTACCTACACATATATGTAGTTTATAAATAGACATGCAATGAGCGTGAGTATGTGTTATAGTGATCTATACACTAATAAAACATACATACTGTATGTGGTTGTCTATAAACACCGATGTACTTCGATACAAATACAAAGACCAAGTACACGGGGATCGATGGGGCTTTATATGGGGACGCGGTATCTGACATGGAGAAGTGGAATACGACATAGAATAGTAAAATACGACATAGAGAAAGAAAATACGACCTGAGCACGTGAAATACGACATAGACAAGTGGGGTGTAGCATGCACTAGGCCACATCGTATACGACACCGACGCAATACGATACGAAACAGCCATCCCATATGCAACGATGGATCCAATTCAATGGTGGTAACCTTGGTCGAGGATATCGTCCATACCCGTTTAATCTACAGTACACAGTATATCGCCCATACCCGTTTAATCTACAGTATCATAGTATACGACACGGAAATAATACACAACATGAACATAACCTCATTGTTTTTTTTCGAGTCGTAGGTAATCGCTTCCACAGACTCCATCAATGGCATACGATACATATCATGCATGTACTAAACGACATACATACAACTCTCTATTTCATCAATGGCCTACGATACATATCATACACACACACCTCTATTCCATCAATGGTCTACAATACATATCATGCATGTACTAAA
>NW_014032168.1:0-1240 GCF_001186125.1 Sphaeroforma arctica JP610
TATACTTGTTTACATTGTCATAGGTAAGAAAGTTGTGCATGTCTTGTCTCATCTGCGGGATACCTAGGTAGCTTTGTAGCATTTGTTATAGCAGTTGTACCGAATACTCACTAATAATATCGCTGCATGCTTAGATCATGGGTTCCTACATATACGTACACACATACAGCACGTACACACATGCAATGCATACACACATAAACACATACAACACGTACACAACTACAATACATGCACACATGCATACATACAACACATACATAATTACGTTCACACAATTTCATTGTCAATCCAACTGTGTACACATCCTCTTCACAGCATCGGGTGCTGCATGCACAGATCATGTCGTCGAATACACACATACAACACACACATATACACACATACACACATACAACACATACAGCACATAAACACATACACATATACAACACATACAACACATATACACATACACATATACAACACATACAACACATACACACATACACATATACAACACATGCAACACATATACACATACAGCACATACATCACATACACACGTACACATATATACACATACACACCAACAACACATAAACATATAACACATGCAGCACGTACAGCACATACACACATACAACACGTACGCCCATACGTTCACACACTGTCATTGATATTTCAACTGTGTACACGTCCTCTCCTCAGCCCTAGGTGCTGTGACTGCTGTGAAGCAGACAGTCACAGAGACGGTGTTGCTGGTAGAGGCACTCATGACAGACGCAGCGTACGATGCGAAACTCAACGAACATCTGGATGTAAGCGTGTAGGAGTATATGTATGTTATATGCACGCACAGCAATGTTATATACATGCACAGTAATGTTATATATATGTACAGCAATGATATATACATGCACAGCAATGTTATATACACGCACAGCAATGTTATATACATGCACAGCAAAGTTATATACATGCAGAGCAATGTTATATACATGCACAGCAATGTTATATACATGCACAGCAATGTTATATACACGCACAGCAATGTTATATACATGCACAGCAAAGTTATATACATGCACAGCAATGTTATATACATGCACAGCAATGTTATATACATGCACAGCAATGTTAAATACATGTACAGCAATGTTATATACATGCACAGCAATGTTATATACATGCACAGTAATGATATATACATGCACAGCAATGTTATATACACGCACAGCAATGTTATATACACGCACAG
>NW_014032167.1:0-1240 GCF_001186125.1 Sphaeroforma arctica JP610
TATAGCATTCTCGAACTTGCAGTACATAAAACTCTACTGACCTTGCATCAAGTCAGCTAAAATGTTATCGTTAACCTCGCTGCTCGTACTTGTCTTGGTATCAGCAGAATCTGTCTTAAATTTGACAGTAGTTGTTGTCCCCCCATTTTCAACCGATTTTTTCAAGGGGTTTCCATCTTCGTGATTTATCGGGTTGTTGTGTTCAACCACTATGTCTAACCTTCTGTCACCGCCTTTCTTCAGAATTTGTACTGTGTCTGTAGCAGACCTCTGACTTGCAGTAAGCGGGGATTCTAGCTTTCCTTCCGACTTATTAATGCTAGTACTGCGTAATCGTCGCTTCATATTTGCGATGTTACAACAAGCTGAGAATACATCTCCTCTTACGGTAGACACTGTATTTACTGTAGTATATACTTTACCCCCTGTCGAGCTTGCCCCCCTATACGTTGAATATCTTTCTCTCGAGAAAAAGGTTAGAAAGAGTACACACTGTAGTAGAGCCTGGGCGGTGAGGCTTGGCCGGTTGGGTTTTTAAATCTCCGAAACCCCTTATTAATATATACAGCCAATGAAATCATTCTGTTAGGATATACAGCTAATGAAATCATTCTGTAAAGATATACAGCCAATTAAATCATTCAATTTCGTCCGGTTTTTTATTCCTTCTTTACACTTCTTCTCAAACCCAGCCCGTTTGGCGTTGTTATTGTTGTTAGTGAATGATATTGTGGGATATATGTATGAGTCTGATTGCCATTTTCTCTCTACATAGCATTCATCACATCTTTTCACGTAGACACATCGCCTTCAGATTCAACAACCATTACGTCTTTCTTCACAATGCTCGGTGCTTTGAAGTGACTCGCCAGCACCACAACACGCACGCGAACCCTATTATTGGCACCTGCGTATACAGTCAGGTCGGTATATTTAGTACATCAACCAATTGGCCCCAGGCCTGCGCTGCCGATGATTGCGAGGTATGTAACTTTATAAACCCTTAAAAATTCGATGCTACATTTCCATCTGTTAGAGTTGATAGAGTTACGCCTGACTGCAACAAGTTTCTGTGTACGTTTTCTCTGAAACAAGTCTTGACTACATTATTGGTAATTTATATACTCAGTAATATTCGTACTTGAAATCATACTTTGCGGTGCTATGTTTCGAATGTGGTTTCTTATACACCTCTTGAACATACATAAACACTAATATTTTCATATGCATCAGCTCAAAT
>NW_014032166.1:0-1240 GCF_001186125.1 Sphaeroforma arctica JP610
CAAACAAAAAATAATATCAAATTATTCCCAATATTAGATTGAAAATAAGTACTGTGACATTTGTCAAGCTGCAATGAACACGAACTTCATTTAAACCGTTTTTTGCTTTTATACAAAACTGTAGACCTTAAACACTTGATTTCGAGTACGGTTATATTTCAAAAAGAAAGGGCTCAGTTTTTGACAGGAGAATAAAATTCAACCACACATCTTATTCAAGTGTATCGTAGTGTCATGTTTAGTGCACTTTGTCTTTATCGACGATATTCCTATCAGTTTTAAATAACTTTCTGCTTAGTGTCATAACTCTTTCGCGCTTAATTCAAGGTAAAGTTATTGAGGAGAATTTAAATTTACTTAGAATAAGTGTCAAGACGCGCAAAATATCATATATATATTTTCTTTCCACGAATCACATTCATACCTATACACGATTCTCTTTCATAAGTACAAAGCACCAATATGCATTAACGAAAACTATTATTCCGTTAAAAATAGGTATCACCGAACTGCGATATTTGTCACTGCGATGAACACGGGTTCCGTTTAAAAGTGAGATCGATCTCATTTTTACATTATGGCGCCCTCGTACAATTACATGGTATGTCGTATGCTCTGAATGATCTGTGTATAATATGAGTAATGTGTGAAGAATCTGAGATAAACGTATCAACTGTGAAGAATTGAAGAGCAACTTAGGTCCTAAGTACTTGCCTTGAACACGCGAAGGCCGCCGCAAATCCACCGCAACAAATTTATCTGATTTGACTGCATATTTTTTGTCTAATTTGTTCTCTTCCTCCGCGTTGCATGTGCTACGCACATCGCATTGAGTGTAGTTCACACCCTTGTAGACGTACACCTTCGGGCCTGGCGTTGTTCCTAACGATATTGCACTCAAGTTACAAGTTACCAACAATTAATAAATTCAACTTACAAATATCCAAACGATGTATAGCACAAAGGTTGTGTAACGAACGTACAGTAGGTTTACTACTCTCTAATCCAGCCTATGCTATCTCCTGTGGAACTCTAGAGAGACATTGTAAAAAAAGATATAAAAATCGATGATGTAAAAAAGCCACAATGTGAATGAAGCACATATGCCTCTGCATTTTGATTGGGTATGAAGTTGGATACTGAAGTTCCAATACGATGGTTGTCATTCTTGCTTCTGTTGAAATTATATATATATATATATATATATATATATATATATTATTATTATTATTATTATTAT
>NW_014032165.1:0-1240 GCF_001186125.1 Sphaeroforma arctica JP610
ATATATATGGCGGCCTCGTGTGCAGCGTCCGCCCTCGCCAAGGGGGCGCAATGACCGGCCTGACAGACCGCCGTTGCGGGATGTGCAGACAGGGGCGGCGGTTGTCCCGTATCGTGAACGTCAAGAGCGTGTTGATGGGCGTCAGTCTGCGCGGAACCTCTATCAGAGGGATCGTGGATACCAATCGGATATGCATGGGATATGCATGATAGCCGTTGGGATGGTGGTGGACCATCGAGGGATCGCCATGATTCCACTGGGGATAACTGGGAAAGAGACTCCCGGGAGCTAACGCGTGAGCGCTCGCGCTCGCACTCTCGTGGGCGAGATGAAGACTCAAGCAGAGGCCAGGGTTATGTGCGCCCGCCGTTGTGTTATCTGTGTCAGAAATCAGGACACGTGCCGGTGAAGAGTGTCCGCAGTTGCGAAGTGCGAATGGACCAGCGGCTGGTGCAGCAGCTAGCCAGGATGGCAACCGAAATTGAAAAGGTGCGGTGGTTCCGATGCTGTTGGCGACAGATTGGGTGTGGGCTTATGCCGATTCAGGTTGTACGTACAACTTCATCACTGAGAAGGCGTCGAAGCAAATTGGTTTGGCGCCAGACGCACTGTATAATGGACCACTGTTAAGTGGCCTGGACGAGTTTTGCCCTAGTAGAAGGGCAGCCCTTCCATGTTTTAGGGTTTACCCATGGGTTGTGATGTGCTCATCGGTTTTGACCAGATGAGGCACTCGGAGTGGGCATTGATGTGGGCGAACAGCAATATGATAGTGGTACCGCAGTCGCTCATCAGATGGCATAGGCTCATGGACACGAACGTTTCTGTACCCCCGCGAGTGAAGGCCATACTGGGTCTCGGCAGAAATGGCTCTCCGGTGAGGCCGGAAAATTTGGGCGTAAGTCAGCGGGTGTGGCAGTGGCGATGAGACAGCTTGTGCAAGGCTACGCATGGAGTGGGAGGGACAGAGTTGTGACCGACTCGGACGAGAGTGATGGCTCGGACGTGATGGTAAGTGAGGAACCGGTGGTTAGGATGCGCTCCCCAAGCCCTGAGCGGGTAGGAAGTGTGCAGGTTGGGCAGTCGGGTCAGGAAGGACCTATGCTGCACTTGAGAACCCCTAGCCCTCTAACGGCAGGGAGTGGAACCGATGCCAGATCGATGGTCTATGATGGTGTGCGAAAGCTGTCTGAGGCCGAGAGCGGGATGCGTAAGCAACCGCCCCAGCTGTCTGGGGGGC
>NW_014032164.1:0-1240 GCF_001186125.1 Sphaeroforma arctica JP610
TCGAGCAGCAAGTGGTAAAACATGAGTGCTATAGAAGAATTAGCTACGTATATGTGTAAATATGGAATAGCATGCGGTTTAATATCGGGCTATACCTGTGCTTTATCTCAGAAGGCCTCTCGCCTGATGTTTTCAAGGGTGACTGGTCAGGGTAGTACGCAGAAATGGCAGGAAGTCCAGTTTATAAGCAGAGTGTGAGAACGGGATCATGGTATCATCAGATACATCCATT
This sequence comes from Sphaeroforma arctica JP610, assembly GCF_001186125.1. Taxonomy (NCBI): domain Eukaryota; class Ichthyosporea; order Ichthyophonida; genus Sphaeroforma; species Sphaeroforma arctica. The sequence goes on from NW_014032164.1 coordinate 233, forward strand.
GCATTTGAGTATAATGCAGACAGATACATTGCGGCACTTGTCTACTGGCTTATATCTTGACCGCATGTGTTAAGCTGCATACATGCGGAGCGCAGTCGCAGCATCATATGCAAAACACGCTGCATGTTGAGCAATGACTTTACAGTCAAACGTATAGCTCGCTTGTCCTGTCACTCCATATTCTCACCTTGTCGGACAGTCGCAGTGCTGACTGTTCCACGGCCGTGCCCGGCTCTGAGTTACTCGGGGTATAAACAGAACTCCTCTCATCCCGTGTTGTTGTCGTGTGTGTATCGTTGTGATTGGTCGCATCGCGACTGCCTGCTCTCTGCAACGGAATGTCGTCAAACGGCACCATTTCAACCTTCGTATAGGGATCGAGATTGAGCGAAGAAGTTTGTCAGCTGTGACTTGCAACGAAAACAGAGCAGACCAGAGAATAGAGGGCGAGTTGACTACACAGTCTCATATTCGCATAGAGATTGACGAAGAGCATCGAAAGCGATTGATTCAATAGTACATGTTGTGTGGGTATAGTCAACAGTGTGGTCGAGATCAATTGTATTTATTTTAAATGCTTTAAAGCCATATGTGGGCCAGCGAAGGGAAGCACAAACGTAGTCAAATTCAGCCACATACAATAAAAACGCATTGTGTCTAAGATACAATCCAAACAGAGACAGTTGCGTCGGTAAACGTACACCCGCACTAGTTAAGTACCCGAAAGAAGTCTGTAAGGCAACACATCTACAAACGAACATAGGCAGCTTCACTTTCGAGATAGACAAAGAGTTGTGGTTACCAGACCATCCGTACAGAGACCAGGCTTGAACATGCAATAAAATAGCACAGCTGACTCCGCCCCGGGATTCACAGATCATCCTAACATAGCGATGCGCCACCGCATGCATTATCAACAGATACTCTATCACATCCCATCTGCCAAAGTTTCATATATATAAATATATATATATATATTTATATAAGGAATATATATACACACACATA
>NW_014032163.1:0-1240 GCF_001186125.1 Sphaeroforma arctica JP610
TGAATATGCACATGTAAATGTGCTGAATGTATATATATGTATACATGTATATATATATATATATATATATAAAGATATAGGTATATGGTATAGATATGTACCTAAAACATGAGATAAGAGTAGAACAAAGGCATCAGAAGCAATAGCTCTTACATTGCTTCGAATAGATTACTAGAAGTGTCTCATAATGAATGTTGGGAGGATAAGGTGCCTTCCTGTTTTTAGGAGGGTCATCCCGCGTCCTTTAGCGGTACCGAAGTTGTACACCAGGAGGGTGTCCCCCCATGTAGCATAGGATTCCTTCTCTCCGGGAAAGACTAAACTAATAGTACCCAGGAATAATCAAATGATCGTTGGGCTATCATAACATGAAACCGATAAATGAATATGTTATTTAGAAGGATTGCAAGCTAGGTTGGCTCTGTCGCAAGGATGTGGTAGGTTGGAATAAGATAGTCCGCCCCCCCCCCCCTAAGGGTAGGATAAGAAGAGATAAGATAACCTTGGAGATTCACTAATTGAATAATTATAGAGGCACTCAGATATCTCTTTATTTCATAAAACTAAGTTATGAACTTATGTTTAAATTCTTGTCTACTAATGGGTGTCCAACCACTTCTATGTGGAGTTTATTTTCTAACCGTACTCCTCACAGTTCATGGGGCTACACCCTCTACTCTCACTGGAAGAAACCCTACTTTATTCCAAATATTACCTTCTTAGGGGTCCCTACCTTGCCTACAAGTTAAGTAATTTATCTTTACCATTGACTCTTCTCCCCATAATTTTATTTCCGTAGGGACATCTCAGCCCTGCCACATGTTCTCGTTCTTGTTCTTCCCCCTAAGACTAGATAAAATTAGATTGCCGAACCCTGAAGGGACACCGGGGAGGTACTCGAGGGCACTTTTTGCTCCCTCGGGGTGTAGGAGGAGCTGTGTTTGTGTTTAGGTTTACCTCCTCCAGCACGCTTGACACGCGGAACCTAAAAAAAGTGGAGGAAGGCACCCTTAATTTTTTCTTGTAAGTATCATCTTGATGCACTCGGGAGGTTAGGCTCAGAAGCAGTCTTCATGCTATCTTTATTCACAGTTATGAGTCGAGATCCTAATGCAAGTGTGGACTCCATTTCATTCAGCTTAGAAGGAGTGTCCATAGTAGTGACCTTAAGTCCTGTGATCTCTGCACGCATATCTCTGATGACTTCCATTACTTGTGATTAAGTACCAATGTCCCTTTA
>NW_014032162.1:0-1239 GCF_001186125.1 Sphaeroforma arctica JP610
TATATATAACCCGGAAGAAAGGAAATAAATGATGTATTGGGACATAACGAGCTTACCTCCATGTCCGCGTACCAAGTCCTCAGTCAATGTCTTGTACTGGGTTACCAGTGCCACGTGTTCCTCCGTATTCTCTTCGGCCGTGTCGCTTGCTCGCCCATGCATCTCAAACACAGCCACAGCGCACGTGTGCTGGAACTGCTCCTTGACCAGAGCCTGCGCATTGTTAAGCACGTGGTGGTGGTGTGCCTCCTGCCGCTCGCGGAGATCCAGCTGTTCGGGTGTGGGGGGATTCTTATGGGGTTGGGAAAGTTCGGTACTATCGTTGAGTGCGTTCTCACGGTTGCCATGGCTACTGTCGGCCGCGTGTTTCCGGCTCTTCGTCGTGACATGCTGTGCGTATATGTAGGTAAATGGATCCGGCCGACAGTCGAAAACCGCGGCCAAGATCTGAGCAAACTCCAGCGGCATGTCCTTACCCGTGCGTGTGAGGGGCGTGGGAAACAGCGCCCCCTGGCGTGCCGTGACGCGTCGGCAGTACAGCGCGAAGTCCTCAAACCCTGGGAAGGCCCAGGACGTGTTGGACAGTTGGCTGCAGTACGACTTCTGGTCGTGCAGAGGCGACCCGTCCCCTTCGCCCTGTGCGTGGCTGTGGTCGCTGTGGTGTGCCGCTGGCCCCAGAGGCACGTGGAGTGAGTCCGTGTGCGTATCCAGGTCCAGGGCCACATGCACCTCCATATCATCTGCACCGGCGCCTGCACCTACCATCGCCGGCAATTCGTACCTCCCAGCCCCTGAACCTGCACCTGCACCTGTATCGGAGGTGTGGGACCGTTTGTCCACACCACTCGCGTCGATCATGCCCTCCATCACATCGGCTATGTTGTTGATGAACCCCACGGTTCGGCCGATGAGTGGGTCTATGGCGTGTTGCACTTCAGTGCCCAGAGCGTCTGCGACATCTCCAGTGGCACGTGCGAGGTTGGACATGTTGTTTGACAGCTCACTGGAGAGGATATCTGTAGTAAGGAATAGGGGGGATTGAAATAGTAAGTATTGACAATAGTATGAACGACAGTAGGTATCAACGAATCTACATCGGTGTATATGTGTATTGGTAAGAAACAGTATTGTGTCAGATTGTCTGCAACACGCCTTCATTTAGTAGAGAATTAATGCATTTATATATATATATATATATATATATATATATATTAGAGACTGACTGTATGTAGTAATACT
>NW_014032161.1:0-1239 GCF_001186125.1 Sphaeroforma arctica JP610
CATATACATAAAGGGAAAACCTTTCGTTTTCAATATGTATGTGCTGCGTTGTTTTTTTTCAATAGTGGGGAGAGACATTCATTTCTTTCAATATTACTTCAGGATAACACAAAATGTATACCATCGGGTGTGACGCTGCGAATCACTTTATCGTCAGTATTCAGCATCGTGTCGATAGTGAGCTATCACGATAAGTGGGGTTGGCATGAATATGCTTCGCGTATAGTTGATACTCGCTCTCTTCGAAGTTTAGGGTTTCTAATATTTGTTTTCTAGAGACTACTGCGACAATCTATTCGAGAAATTTTCAACACATAGAGTCGGACACTCGGCAGATATTTACGCAGTGTTTCTAATTTCGACAACAAGACCAAGGGAACAAGCAAGAGAGTGTACAACTGGCAATTATACTGCAATTGTGCAAAGTGCAAAAAAAAAACTAACCAAAAAAATCAATAACCTCTTGTAAATACTAATTTACAATCCGTTGTAATCGAAAGGCCCATGGTGAATTACATAAAAAGACCCTTTGACCGAGTTTAACGGGATAATCTGCAATCACCCCTGAAACCAAATTCTCTCTCTCTCTCTCGTCGAGAAGGTCATGTAAATAATAATCAACTGATTTTTAATCCAGCTACATAGAATATATAAAAATACCCTCCCCTGATTCTGAAGGTGTCAAATTTAAATATGCCGGGCACTGGGTTTGGCTGGGGTGGTGGCCAGTGCGCCTATGACCTACTAAATAACACCTATAGGGGGTGCTCTGCTACGATGCTACATACGGAGTACGGACTTGTCCCTTCTTGGCTCCTGCTAGGCTGCTACACAGAGTCACCGGTCACAGGGCTGAGGGCTCAGGCTCACACCAAACAATTCAAAAGCTCACAGCCTGACAGTCCCACACAGTTAATCCCTAATTTCGTGCCACATGCTAGTTGCTGAGAAGAAAATGTATTTGTTGGAACCAGGCACTGTGCAAGACTTAAATATCTTGGTAAGAACTGCGGGCTATAGCACATCAATATCGGCAAGTATCATCTTCCTCGGAGACGAAAATATGTTAGTTTGAACCAGGCACTGTGCAAGACTTAGTTAGCTTGGCAAGATCTGCGGGCTATAGTGCATCAATAACTGCATGTATTATCTTTATCAAATCTGGTTCTTTTTATGGATATACATATACATGTACATATACGTATACATATACAATACATATACATATACATGTAGTTA
>NW_014032160.1:0-1239 GCF_001186125.1 Sphaeroforma arctica JP610
TATATACTCCATGAATATAGATAAAAGTGTAAGTTGAGGGCTTTCGTCTTTTAAAATGTACCCTATTACATGGGTGAGTTGCTCGCATTTAGCTGGACTGCCGAAATATATATATATATATAGTACAACGAACTAAATAAATTGTAGCTACTTTGATAAACAGGACATAGTGTAGGGTTCGTTCAGAAGGAGTGATGTAGTGGCAGTGGATGGATGCACATGCTACATACGCAAATCTTGCACACAATATATCACATGTTAATGCAAGTATGACACTTAAAGCAACCACAGACTAATGCACACGTGCACCTCAACAGATGGGGCGGACAAACACACTGCACCACACACAGCAACACAAACACAAACACTCCCTCACACACACACACAAACACATCCTCACACACACACACAAACACATCCTCACACACACACACAAACACATACACCCTCACACACGTGCACACAAACATACACACACTCTCACACGCACGCACATACAAACACACTCTCTCGCACACACACACACGCATAAGCCACCTACTGTCTATATTCTGGACCAGTTCACGAATGGCGATATCCAAGAGAGACTCCAGCTTAGCAACATACTTCGGCTTCACCTTCTGCTGTGCAGAGAAACCTTTTGCTCTCTTACTTGTGTCATTGGCCGCAGCCACAGGATCGTCGAAGCTCATGAAGTGGTCTGTGTGTGAATGGTGGGAATGTGTGTGTAGTGTTAGTATGTGCATAGTTTAATGGTGTTTGTAGTGTTAGTGTATGTATAGTATGAATATGTCTGTAGTGATAGTGTGTGAATAGTATGTCTGTAGTGCTAGTGTGTGAATAGTAGGAATTTTTGTGTAAGTATGTGTACAGTATAAATGCGTTTGTAGTGTTAGTGTGTGTATAGCATTAATGTGTGCAAACCTGTATACAAGAACACGACACACGTGTGCAAATGTATACGTATATACTAAATTAACGCATTCAAGCACAGTGCCACTGATCATCAATCCATGCCTTACGACGCTACTGCCCTCTCTGATTTTGGTACCGAACTTTCACGAAGATCACTCGAAACACAGGCACACACATATATATACATACAGGTACTTGTAAACTATGCAGACAAACATGAGCACACCTGTTGCCATGCATGTCTAGTACATATACATACAGCCGAACGCACAAGGGGCGATTTCGAACATATATTGTATTCATACATACATATACGCACATATA
>NW_014032158.1:0-1239 GCF_001186125.1 Sphaeroforma arctica JP610
TTATATTATATTATATATATATATATATATATACTTCTATTTATATTATATATATATATATATAGTAATACCCCATATGATCAGGATAAGTGCGTGCATGAATCTTTGGTACATTATCATATTGAAGTTATCAGGAACTGGATGTCAGTATATTAACGTTCGGCACCTAAGTTCTAGCTGTTCGTCAAATTGTTCGTAGAGGCATACGTACGGTACGTGAGATGATATTGCGATGCTGCTATTTGCGCAACATTGATAGTCGTCGGAGTGACAGCTAATCTATATATGCATGTCAACAATTTAGTTCAATCACGTGAGTGATCTAGATATTTTTATAGACTTTTAGTTGATTAGCCGCGATTTACCCTGCAGTAGAGTTACAAGTTACGCAAGTCTCATTGCCTAGTTCATTTATAGTATACGTGCGTAGATGTCGTGGACTTATATAGAGAGCACAATACAGAACCCTAGTATGAAGACACATGCACTCCTTATGGTCGCGCACCTAGGTCAAGTCACTAATGCGGATCATACTTGACTTATGTACACGTTCAGGTCGTTCCAGATACACCAGCATCAGTCGCCTGTGACGACGATGGCGTGTGATTGGTCTGTCGGAGTGGTGGTGACCGGCTGTGTATTGGGCACGATCAAAGTCTCAGCAATGCCCAAGCTTGTATGTAGATGTGATGTTTGCATATATGCCTGAATTATTTGTGGAATTGTTGTTTTGTTGCTGCTACGATTTGAAACGCGGTATAGGGTATGTTTTTAGAAATTGTGAATACTTTCAGTTTGGACTGGGCTTACTATTACACTGGCGTATGTGTTGTATACAAGATTTAAGGTTGCTGAATTTCTATTGTGCTACCGTCCGGATGTGATATGATATGCAGTGATGCTATTATATTCCAAATTCTTGCCGTGTGGCACACATCTTGCTTTTATAAGGTTTAAGCACGTTCATACAAATCTGCGAATGCTCACCGTCGGCAACTTTGTCTACAGAATGAAAGCTATGGCAGTGCAGGGGACAAAGGCATTGCGATTACGACCATCTACGGACACAGAAATGCAATCACGCATTTGGCGATGGACAAGCTCAAGATTGTATCATGCAGTCACTCGGATAGCGTAAAGGCAAGTTTCCTTCTGGTACTCTGTTTGATATATATATATATATATATATATATATTATATATATATGTGTGTGTGTGTGTGTGTGTGTGTGTGTGTGTA
>NW_014032157.1:0-1239 GCF_001186125.1 Sphaeroforma arctica JP610
CAGGGTTTTACTTTGTTGCAGAGTTTTACTTTGTTTCAGGGTTTTACTTTGTTGCAGAGTTTTACTTTGTCTCAGGGTTTTACTTGTTTCAGGTTTTTACTTTGTTTTAGTATTATACTTGGTTTCAGGGTTTTGCTTGGTTTCAGGATTTTACTTTGTTTCTAGGGTTTTACTTGGTTTATGGCTTTTGCTTTGTTGTTTTACTTTGTTTCAGGGTTTTATTGTTTTAGGGTTTTACTTTGTTTAGGGTTTTACTTGGTTTTAGGGTTTTACTTGGTTTATGGCTTTTGCTTTGTTGTTTTACCTTATTTCAGGATTTTACTTTGTTTTAGGGTTTTACTTTGTTTTAAAGTTTTACTTGGTTTCAGGGTTTTGCTTGGTTTCAGAATTTTGCTTTGTTGTTTTACTTTGTTTTAAAGTTTTACTTGGTTTCAGGGTTTTACTTTGTTTTAGGGTTTTACTTTGTTTATGGTTTTTGCTGTATTGTTTTTCCTTGCTTTAGGGTTTTAATTTTGTTTTGTTTGTCTTGTTTTGTTTTGTTTTGTTTTAAAAATCGGTCCTTCTGTGCATTGTGATTGGTGGATGTTGTTTGTGTCCTCTGATGGCCCATTGTTTAGAGACGAATTCACTGTCTTTAGGGTGAAGGGTCTACTGACCTCCAAGGTCTCACATAGGTACCGCACTTCCAATCCTTCCTCGTCTCCGTCACTTGTGTGTAGGAGGAGGCTGAGCCCCTGTTCGCAGTGAAGTCCACTACGTCCGTTAAGAAGGTCATCAAATTGATGGCCGATGGTATTCCCAGGATACTGGTCTCGCTCGGCTATGTTAAATCAGGTAGGCATACGGTCGGTAGGCCTAAGGTTGTGGGTGTCAACGGTGGGGGCAGTGTGTGTCAGGTGTTCAGGAGGTGGTGTCCCGCGTGATTGGTGGTTCTATTTGAGTTGCCCTGTGGCTGCAGAAGTATAAGAAGTATAAGTATCTGTATGGTATGCGTCTGCACTCGCACAGCTATAGATAGACGACAGCCCATTCCCCCTGCGCTTGATGGTGTTTTCCCTTGCGTTCCATTGAGTGTTGCCCGTTGTGGCTGTGTGTGGTCATCAGCTGTGGTCTGTGTGTGGCTGTGTGTGGTCATCAGCTGTGCGCTGTGTGTGGTCATGTGTGGTCATCAGCTGTGCGCTGTGTGTGGCTGTGTGTGGTCATCAGCTGTGCGCTGTGTGTGGCTGTGTGTGGTCATCA
>NW_014032156.1:0-1239 GCF_001186125.1 Sphaeroforma arctica JP610
TATATATATGAAAGAACCAATCGGCTGACATTGGGCACTGATGTATCAACATTACACAAGCTATTGATAGTGCATATTTGTGTGTTGCCTTTTCGCTCATTTGCTAACATTGTCCATCGATGTGATAATACACAGGTACAACACACTGGCCTTTGCATTGCCCGTCTGCTGCTGCGCCGTCATTGCCATAGCAACGAAGATGAAAGCCCATACTCCCACATTTCTTAATAGGGACCAGAGTGACGAGTGGAAGGTATGGTGTGGTATCGGTATTAATTCATTATTAATTTCAATGAAGAAGTGTAAATTGTATCTATCATTCGTGGTAGATGGGTCCTTTTCATGTGTAGTCGCATGTGTACTCGTCGGAATTGCATGTAGCTCATACGGTTACTCGCACCTGTGGATATATTTTTACTTGGCCATAGACATTCACCGATGCTAACTCTAAAACCCTAAAACCCTAAAACCTAAAACTGAAAAATGCTAAACTCTAAGTAATCTGGTCTTCTGCTGTGTGTACCGCTGTGGTTCTTCACCGCCGTTCATATCTACATACAGAGCAAAACATACAGAGAAGCACATATATACTCTAAACCCGACCATTCGTGGTTGCCATGCACTTAACAAAGTATTAGACGGAGTGTGGTGCTCTAGACATGCGTCGAGGATATAGTCCTGCGCAGTCTGCGGGCTGTATTCAATTGATACCATCTTGTCGCACTGTAGAGGTGTAGTAGTATTTCGGTACTTTTCTTGCCTGCCTGTCTGCAATCAGCCATACAGTCATGAGGGTTGACTCACCTCTCTATATTTAACTTATACATATACTGGTACTTATAATCACTTACAGGGCTGGATGCAGTTGATGTTCCTGATCTACCACTACACCTGGGCAAGTGCGGTACTGCCCATCTACGTGATAATTCGCATCTTCGTGGGCTCGTACGTTTGGCTGAGTGGGTACGGCCACTTTTTCTTCTTTTATAAGAAGAGCAATTTCGGGTTGAACAGAATGGCCCAGGTGAGTGTTAGTCAGCTGGTTTATGATATCCATACTCTATATATATCAACGATATATATATATATATATATGTATATATATATACCACGCAAACACACACACAGCCACACACAAACACATACGCACACACAAACACACACACATGCACACACACACACACACACACACACACACACACACACACACACCACACACACACACACACACACACACAC
>NW_014032155.1:0-1238 GCF_001186125.1 Sphaeroforma arctica JP610
TAGATAGATAGATAGATAGATAGATATATATATATATATATATATATATATATATGTATATATATATAATATATAACACATATATTATTTATTTTAAGAATATTTTGCGCATTGTCAAAAATAAATATATCGAGCTCGATGGGGTGCGGAAATCGTTGTGAACAAAGGCTTGTATTTGTTTGTGAGAATGTTCCAATTTGTGCATAGCATACGCTGGTCTAGCACCAACCCGAAGTGTACAGGTATATACACGAAGAGCGACGAGTATGTCCTGATTCAGACTTTTGGTTAAACGCACTTAGGAAAGTGTATCGAGTACGCATGTTGGAGGTGGAGTCTTGCATTGTCATCGAAAAAGTATTTGAATCCCGAGTATATAGACAATACACTGCAGTGCACACTTACTCGTGAGGTGATGAAGTAGCAGGTGCGTACGCCTCAGTTTGTTCGTGTGAATGCAATCTAACACACTAGTATGTATGTATTTATATATATATATATAACACAAACAAACGTTTCCATTGCCGAATGCTGTGCTGCGCTGCCGCTGCCAATACAGAACCCCCAGACAGAGAACTTGAGAAGAGTCAGACCCGGCCTCTGCTAGTCCCCACTCCCCCAGACCCACAGGTCCAGGCCCCACACGAAAGTCAGCATGGGGCCGTAGTCAGTCAATTTTCCCGCCAAATCTTTCAATAGCACCAAATGTGGGTATATATTTACATATGTACTGTATGTATGTAAAAAAAAAAATAGTTTACATTGTAAATACAAGTTAAAAACATTGTACTTTTACATACTTCTGTCATAAATAAATATGTATTTATTTATTTACATATGTATGTACATATACTGATAAATAATATGTGTACCACGAGACCTACAAAGCACAATATGTACATATATAAAAAATACAATAGCCTATATACATACAAATGTATGCCAGTTTAGTCAACCATATGTTATCATGCCAGTGGTTCTTTTGCGTACTTATCGTTTAAAAATTCTCGTATATGTTCTTATATGTAGCATGAATATGGAATATGTACTTAAATGTAGAATGAATATGTAATATGATCATATGTGTAGCATGAATATGTAATATGATCTTATGTGTAGCATGAATATGAAATATGTTCTTATAAGTAGCATGAATATGGAATATATTCTTATATTTAGCATGAATATGGAATATGTTCTTATTTGTAGCATGAATATGGATTATGCTCGTGTATATA
>NW_014032154.1:0-1238 GCF_001186125.1 Sphaeroforma arctica JP610
TGTGTGTGTGTGTGTGTGTGTGTGTGTGTGTGTGTGTGTGTACATATATGTACATCCACGGAAGTACACTTACTTTTGAAACTGGGTATGAGTGGCCCCGCTGACAGCCACCACTATCACCACAATCCACAGCAGTATAAACAGTAATAACGCCCACGCATCCTGCATTTTTCTGTGTGGATTATAAATACAGTGCATGTGCTGGTTAGCCGATCAACAGTTCAGGTACAGCGGTGCTGGCAGACGTACTTCACACTGGGCGCGCATAAACAGAACACCTATAGCGATTACAATGGCCAATCAAGTCCATCCATGTGCCAAAGATACGATGTAATACGTGGTATTATGTGGCGGCTTAGACTTAAGGGGCCGAACATTCGCTCACGGCACTAGCCTTATTCCGTTATATGATGCGATACGCTGATGAATCTGACCAGGGATTATTCCATCATATGAGGAAATAAGATTGGGATTATTCCGTCATATGAGAAAATAAGACACTGTCGACACACCTGAATCGGTCGGCGACCGGAAGCGCACGCACCGTCAGTGATCTGCCAAAGTCGCCAGAGCCACCTATATGTGTATAATACCTATGAGTTATTCACAACCATCATCATTCTACAGCAGGAGGGGCATATGTACAATAGGAGTGGTAATAGCCATATAAGTATATCACCTTTGAGCTGAAAACAATCATCATTCTACAGCAGGTGGGACATATGTACAGAAGTAGTGGCAATAGCCATACAACATTGAAGTGGCCACTCCTCTTCCTCATACGTAAGGCAAAAGCAGAACAAATCCCTATTTAACCCAGGCCAAATATAACCCGGTCAGCCCCATCACTCCGGATCAAATACACTACACTGTAAACGGTACTACGCCTACCTCCATCGCCTGCCCCATGCGCCGTTCCCCCGGATACCCCACCCACCGCCCCCCATGCCTGTGTGGCTGTGTGTGCGTTTAGAAGAGCGTTTCTCTCGCTCACACGCCTTTCGTACCGGCGATCGCCTTCGGGGTCGGGTGGCAGGTGTTTCTTGGCCCAGGCATAGCCGCCCACACCACTTTGTGTTGGCATTTTGTGTGTGTGTGTGTATGTGTGTATGTGTGTATGTATGTGTGCGTGCGTGTATGTATGTGTACGTGTGTACGTGTGTGTATGTGTGTATGTGTAAGTGTGTGTGTTGTGTGTGTGTGTGTGTGTGTGTGTGTGTGTGTGTGTGTGTGTGTGT
>NW_014032153.1:0-1238 GCF_001186125.1 Sphaeroforma arctica JP610
TATATATATATATATAATAATAATATATATATATATATATATATATATATGGTCACACACACACACACACATACACACATATATATATATATACATATATATATATATATATAGTGTGTGTGTGTCAATATATATAGATATATATATATATATATATATTATATATATATATAAAATATATATGTAAATATATACCTACATACTTGTACATGTATGCGCCCGGAGCGTAGAGAGCCACCAGGACCAGAAGCGATACAACATATGGGAACGCCACTTTCGCTCTGGGCGAGAGGTACCATTTGCGGTAGCTCACCAGATGCTCGTGCAGGCGGACAAACCTGGTGGTTGTGTATGTGTGTGCGGGGGGAGGGGGCAAGATAGGGGTTAAATTATCAGGAAGAATATATGAAATATAAGAACTTTCTTTCATAAATGATGTCTATGTAGAAGTATCTGAATATTCGATGGTATTATAGAGACGTTAGCTAAAACCGCCGTAATCTAAAAGCCTATAGACCCTTAATGATTCCTGACAAGTTCCCTCAGTTGTAACGTAGTGAGCTATAAGCAGAAGGGCCTGGTGGACTCACAAGAGTGTGGTGACTATGAGGTTCATACAACGTAGTGAGCTAAAAGCAGAAGGGCCTGGTGGGCTCACATGAGTGTGGTGACCAAGAGGATCATATAACGTTGTGAGCTATAAGCAGAAGGGCCTGGTGGGCGCACAAGAGTGTGGTGACCAGGAGGACCATATAACGTAATGAGGTAATCCACGCGTGTAAGGCAAACATCTCTCACAACACAACACAGCAGAAGTCATTGATCGGCACAACCAATCAGATCCTCCCAAAATATGGTGCACATATTACAATATATCAAATATACCTCTCCCCCCAAATTCTATGAGAGAATCTGGTTGTCTTTTCACTTGCTCGATTGTGGTAAGCATGAGGCACAAAGAACCCAAGTGGCTGTCTGTCCGCGATTTAGGGTTCAAGGTTTAAGTATCTTTATTTGTTTAGGGTTTCAGGGTTTGGGGTTTTAGGGATTAGGGTTTGAGGAGTATCTCGCACAACACAGACCGCACAGAGCATCGACTTACCCGCCACCCAGGAGACCGCAGGACAAGCCAATGATGATGAAGAACGCAAACTCAAAGAAATTGTACTGCAGCAGGTCTATGTGCTGCGACAGGAGAAGAAATCAGTAGTCATGATGGTGCTGGATATGTGGAATAT
>NW_014032152.1:0-1238 GCF_001186125.1 Sphaeroforma arctica JP610
ATTTATATTTATATTCTGACTGAGAAATTTTTATAAATCCCACCAATATCAGGCAAACAAACGTCTAGGTGCATGTCTGGGGGTGAATCGCAGTTATCGTATTCTCCGAGAGGATGCAGTTGTTGTGGATGAGATGATTCTTGAATTAACATACAACATCGTACGGTGTCTGAAACTTAGCCAGGGCGATAATCCTAACGCCGGTATGTTGTACCTAAAACACTGAACCCTAAACGCTAAACCTTATAATCCTCAGCCAGGGCGATACTACTGATGTTGGTGAGTGGTGCACGTTGGGATGGGCTGTGGGTGTTGATGGGTATATATCTACAGTTGTAACCCTTGAAAGATCTAAACCCTTTGACTTAAAACCGATATTTAGAATTTTTTTAGCCCATAAAACCCTAAAATCCTCCTCAGTCCTCAGGGGGAATGTAACTTGATTCGCAGGCCTGTTAGTTGTAAATTGGTGCCTACACCCCTAGTTGTATACGCACGTCTGTAAGAATTATAACCCCCTTAAATCCTAAACCCTTTAAGCCCTACGACCCCAAAGTCCTAAAACTTTAAAATCATATAAAACGGAGGTCCTAAAGGCAGAATTTCTACATTCCTAAACAATTAGAACCCTGAGGTGTGGATTTGTGTGTATGCTATAGGGCATGGTTGTGCTAGAGGACTCTAAATGTTGTTGTAGGAAAGCTAAACCGATATATCATTCGGCATTATACAAACACTTGAATATGTGCCAGTCTCTCAAAAATCCGGTTGCTCTAACTAACGTGAATTTCCGATCTCACAATAGTAGGATCATTAGAGGTTAGTGAAAGAAAAGGGAAGTTCACGCTAGTTAGAGAACCTATTCTTTTAATAGAACTATTAGAAATTGGTGAGAGACTAGATTAGGATTCTGGGCACTGTTATATATCGATAATGTGTAAGTGTAGATTTTCGGTTCACAGAATTTGATGATTTCACGTGTCAATAATTTTCTACTTTAAAGTTCGGTACTACGGTTCCTAGAGCCCCTAGGCCGATCACACGCCTTTTTAGCGTTGCCGTAGGCCACGGTCAACCTAGACCTCACTTTCCACACAGCCCGCCAAGCTAACACCACTATCCCGGCGGCGATAATGTCCAATCTTTCAGCAAACCGGATGGCAACTTTACTCGTTGAAGCAGTTGCGGTCGTCCGAGGGAGGCCGCGCCCAAGATTGGTGTATGCGCCCTATTATTTA
>NW_014032151.1:0-1238 GCF_001186125.1 Sphaeroforma arctica JP610
TATGATTCTGTACAGTAGGGTCGTTTTGTGATTTATGTGTGTATATATTGACAACCCGTTGTGTTGAGTACTGTTCTTTCTTACTCCTGTATCAGGTACATACAGCACACGTTCAATTCGAGCACATACATAGACACTCATGAATGGCTGCCTTTCTTTCTACCATGGTACATATAGGCCATTGCGTGATGTATGTGTATGTACAATCACGACTGGTTTATTCGATGTTATTCATACTCACTCTTCGTACAGTACAATTAAAACATACATTTGCACTCACCCCTTTTTCTATCAACCTTGGAACGCACATGCCAGTGCGTGATGTATGTGTATGGAGAATCATCATATTATGATATTGACATCGTAAACCCTAAAACCTTATTACACACGCAGGCCAATGAGCGCAAAAGGATTCCCAAGCGTAAGGCTGAAGAGAGATACGCGGCTAATTTATAAGAGTTTTAATTCCCCTATATGGGTTTATATATATATATATATATATATTATATCATAAAAGAGCGATAATACACAAAAGCAGAATGAATGGCAAATTCTGCCACTCCCACTATTTGGTTGTTCAATACTCGACTAAAAAAGCTTAGAATCTTGAACTTGGAAGTGGTAGTTTATTGTGAAAGTTATCAATGCCAGCGTAAAATTTTAGAAATATATATATGTAGGCATGCTTTTAAGTTTAGTTAAATTTCAATATATTTGTATATAAATTAGGCTTCGATTTATGATTTTTTACGTTTTTGGGTTTGGATTTATATAGATTTTAAGCTGAAATATATATAAATTAGGCATGTTTTCCGGTCTAGACAAATATCTATTTTAGGTGTGTTTTTGGGTGTACATGTCAATAGTTTGAATGGTTTTTCGTTTAAATACAAAATTTGTAGTGTATTGTATTGGTATATGATAACAGACATGAAAATGAGAACGGACACTGGATGGTATGTAGATACGAATGTTTAATAAGGGAATACATTCAAACTGCCATATTCCCGTCAATACGGAGATATACGCTTTGAATACCAAGAAAAGAAAGGTTATCCAAATAAAATATTGCAGAGACGGAAACAGTGGCGCTGAGACTGCCGAAGCCGATAATTGTTGCGAAACTTTGATCTGCACGATATATAAATCATGTTTTGACCAAAGAGCATATAGTGAGAATACAGTGGCAACGCAAACTTCTCATATATATATATACATATATATATATATATATATAT
>NW_014032150.1:0-1238 GCF_001186125.1 Sphaeroforma arctica JP610
AATTGCGTAATAATACTCTGCAATTACACATACTTGTTGTCGTAGTCTCGTAACGTTGTCACGTCGCACTGGACAATCTCCAGATCACATTCCATTTCATCAATATTCCTCTGGATTGTGTTAAAAACGAATCGACAATTGAGGTTACGGATTAGAACAGGGTAGTTAACAATTTTGGCGAACAATACACAACTGATGAGCACCCTTTGTACCATCTCCCAGTCAGACGCCAATGATGAGATGTCATTGCGCTCGCTAAAGCACCGTAAAGCTAGCACCGGCTACTGATACGACAGGCTACCTCACAATCTCAATATAACAAGGTCTGTCCTGCGATGTGCACTTCGTGTATCTATGACCGAAGGTTGAATCCATGGATACCTGAGCAATCTCTATCACGTCTTCGTCGAGCTCGAACCCACACACATAGTCAGCGCCCAGCATCTCAGCTGCAATACTGAGCACACCAGGGCCACATCCTAAATCTGCTACTCGTTTCTCGGCAATGTCCCTGGATGAGAGAAGATACGTTGGAAATACTTCGTTCAGATTCAGATATCCGTTTTTGAGTCCTTGTTCGTGTCAGGTTCACGCGTAGAAAATAGAGCAACCCACACATCCTACATCAGATACTGTGCAGTGAATTTATTTTAAGTCTCCACTGGAACGCTCACATGCATATACCCCAAAGTCAGGATCATCCGTACAGCTACAAGATGTATGCTTCACATAGCAGTCTGCGATGATAATCAATGAGAAGAAATAATAAATAGTTCTAAATATCAGAAAGGCATCACCAATACACTCCACTGCATTCAAGGAAAATAGATGCATGTCTACATCAACTTGTTTGCATTTGGAGATTCGATCGATATGTGTGATCACCAAATGCATAGTTTTAACATACAAACCACATGCCTCAAATACACAGCTTATTATTTAAAGATGGTGCTATCTGCTCCCTGTGGCATACTACTGTTACCACTCCATCACGTGTATTTGATATAGAGGTATACGCTATCCTGCACATTAATCTACGCCACTATAAAGTAGAATAAACATGTGTATGTATGCATGTATATATATATATATATATATATATATTATATAATATATATATATATATATATATTATATATATATATATATATATATATATATATATATATATATATATATATATATATATATATATATATATATATATATATATATATATATATATATATATATATATA
>NW_014032149.1:0-1238 GCF_001186125.1 Sphaeroforma arctica JP610
AACTGCAACCAGCATCCAGAGGTCAGCCAGTTTAACTTATAATCTGAGAGAAACAACAATGAATATCGGATGCATCTCCCGCTCTGTACTAGCATAGCCAACTCGAGTAGCATGTGATGTACACTGTGATTGTAGGTATGCTTATATATGTATATGTAGGTAAATCTGTGCAATACACTCGATGTATACCAAAGCTGTCGAATGACTGATATAGCGATAGTAAGCCACATAATTCCAACCACACGTAGAGCACTATCTGGTATGGCGGACTCATTAAAGATAGCAAAGATCCTTGAATGTATGCATGGCGTCATTAAATACAATCTATATGCGATCTTGTGTTTGGTGTTAAGTTATAACGTTTATATAGATACATATGAATAAACACCGATTTGGTACCACAAATACATAAATACGCAATATATATCATATATAGATAGGTTTACGTCCATTTGCATCATACCTGAACTTATGTCCCACATACGGATGATCCCATCTGACGAGGCTGTATACACTAGGTCTCCATCAGGGCCCACACAGATAGCCTAGACATCGTGAAGATAGGTAGTCATGATTAATATATATATATACGCACATACGCACACACACACACATACACACACACACATATATATATATATACATATATATAAAAGTAATATGTATATATATTATATTCGACATTAGTTGTATATACTAACCAATCTTATCCTATCTATACAGACAAGCACCTCAATATGCATCCAACCGTTCAAAATCTTACAAATACTGGCGGAGATTTGACACCTCCCGATGATTATGATGTACCATGCCTAGCAGTTAGCACAATTGTAATGCAGATTAGCATATACGCATGGGGTACCGTACAATATCATAGTCATCTACACATACCTCAATACTCCTGCGGTGAAGACATTGGAACCTGCGGACTCGGGTCCCGGTGGTCAAATCCCACTGTATTAGGCATTTGTCTGCGCTGCCCGAGAATAGGGTATTCCCAGATACACAAAGGCTCTTGATGTAATCCTCATGGCCTTCGAGAGTATGTACAATTGTCTACACATAACATTGGCACAAGTTAGAACGATGCATTCTTATGGGTAATACCAATTGAGGTAATATGTGAGTGAATTGTGGCACAATGACCGCTGAACTTATCCTTGTGTTCGGCAGGACGAGTAGAACTCAAACGTACTGATATCGCTTTCATAGCGTAGTTATATACACTATACATATCC
>NW_014032148.1:0-1238 GCF_001186125.1 Sphaeroforma arctica JP610
ATTTATCTATAGATGTATATTGATATATATATTCAAAATGAATCGGATTGTTTAAAAATGTTAATTCTTACTTAAAAATATACTCATGCATATCTATATGCGTTTGGGTTTTGTTTCTCGGTATCACAATCGCACTATACCCTTTAAGTATACCAATCTTTCTCAATTCTGATTTGTTTTTTTTTGGAATCACTAGTTGGGTCGCCGATTCTGTGACATAAAAAGTGATGACGGCACAGTGCGAATTGATGAGAATCCATGGACAGTGCGCACAGAGATATCTCGCATCACAGAGATGAACACGTCTCTGCTCTACGTCGATGTCGTGGCTGAGAAGGTGTGTGTTTATGAACGGTCATATATATATATATATTTATATGTATAAAATACTACCTTTATTGTTTATGTATTCACAAGTTATTTCTATTGCACCACACAGCGTATGAACATTACAGTCACACACAACATGTTGGAAACATGGTACCGTGTCAGTGCGTCGTTAGAGGATGACTACAAGCTGACACTCATGGGCGAGATGAATATAAAAAAGGATGCTACGCGCCAATCCCCCGTGCGACTGGTCAACAATACCGGGTGCACGTAAGTCCTAAACTTGGTTAAAATGCTATACATACCTTTTTGAAATGCTTTGTATACCTGGTTGATACTTGAAATGCTATGTTTACCTGGTTGCTGATTGAAATGCTATGAAAACCTGGTTTTAGTGCTGTGATAGCCTAGTTTCGATTGTGGTTATGATCAGGGTACACATAGAAAAGTCAAGTAGGATGCCACGCGGGAATCACCCGTACGACTGGTCAGCAATACCGGATGTACGCTAGTCGTAAACCTGGTTGATTCGCTGTGGTTGAAATACTGTGTAAACCTAGTTGAGCTGTTGCGTAAACCAGGCTGTAATCGCGCGTGTTATGTCAGACTACCTATATAGAAGATAGAAGAAGTCAAGTTTGATGCCACACGACAATCCTCGAGCGCTTGGCCACCATTGTGGAGTGTGTTTGAGTTGTAAACCTGGTTGCAATGTTGGATAAAGTTGGTTTTACTGGTGCGTATAGCTAGTTATGTGAACTGTATATTTCTCTTGCGCTTTGGGCTCAATCCCAACTAGTATTCATCTGTAGCATGTGCCGTCCAAACCTCTGCCATGTCACTGGATGGTATTGACGTGGTGTCAACAATGTGTCAACCGCTCACTCTCAACAGTATATGTGTAAAGA
>NW_014032147.1:0-1237 GCF_001186125.1 Sphaeroforma arctica JP610
TTATATTTTATGCAGATTTTTATAAATATTTTAAATCTAGAGCAAATTGGAGTTATTAGTAATATATGCATAAATAAACAGGTGCCCAGTTTATTTATCTGATGAGCATTTTTTATTTTTATATTTTTATAGAACAATTAGTCATCCGACCATTTCCCAACAACTATTATTCTTTTTTAAATTTTTTAATCCATCTTCGGTCCGAAAATCCAGATACTTCAATTCCAATGCGACTTTTCAGGCCGTCGTTGGCAATCAAGGCCTCCCTCTGACTAATTAGCAGCCCATAGGACGTTTGAACAATGTTTTGACTGGCCTAGTCAGTCCGCACAACATGAACAAGATGCAGTATCGCAGTTAGGGGTATAGAAGAACGTAATTTGGCGTAGAGAAGGTCGGTATGGCAGATTTTCATAGGTGTGGGCGAGTACAGCGACGACAATGGGTAGATAGAGGTGATCAAGAAAAGCAGGTAGTTATGTAGAGTCGACAGTGTCAGACGACGTAGAATGGAAACGAGTGAATTAAGCGCGCGTGAGACAGTTAGCAATGCAGAAGAGGAGCTAGGCACAGTTTGGGGGAAACTGAGACAGAAATAATGCGATTTCAACTCGTATTTTCAACAAATATCAACTACTGGAGCAAGTTTTGGTAATCAATTGGCTAGACGAAAAGGCTGGCATGGTTGGAATATCTATTTTTTCGAGTCGAATGTTTGGCCATCGTTGCATGCGCGAACTTTGATGGTCACGAAAGCATAGAAGAAGAAGAAAAATATATCACGGAGATATTGAACCCACGACCAACACACAGTTAGCAGACATATTAACCGATGTTACAAGCTAGAATATATTTTCATATATATATATAGATATATAGATATATATACTTAAATTTTCGTTCTAGAGAAGCTAGAATATTTATTTTTAAATATGTATACATATATTTATATATACTTGAATTTTCATTCTAGAGAGGAAGGAAGTCAACGTAAGTGAATTAGCGTAGGACCAGCAAGTAGCATGGTACGGTTGAATGATTGTTGGTGAAAACTAAGGAGAACGAGAACGTTATCGCCGACGTATAAGGCGAATCGTCAAGATGCAGCGGACTCTTGCAAGGAACAGAAAAATTAGTACCTGCAAGAGTAGACAGCACTTATCAGGCATCGTGCAAGTACACTCAAGTTGGTTTGAATAGGGAATTTGTTTTTGGTTTTCCAACTTCAAAACCGATG
>NW_014032146.1:0-1237 GCF_001186125.1 Sphaeroforma arctica JP610
TCGTACAAACATGTATATATATACATATGAGTATATATTTGTATTTGTATTCATATATATATATATCTATATCTATATATGTGTATATATATATACGTATATATATGTATGTGTATATGTATGTATATATACATATATATATATATATTCAAACATAGATATGATGAATAATATGTCTGTATACATAGATTTTTAAATGAATAATACATATATACTACTATTTGTTTAGAATCTTGGCTATATTTATTAATTGTGTATGGTTTATAAAATATAGGTGCTTATATCATCCATACTAGATCCCACATATACAAAATTGCATGTATTTCAACGGATTGCATATGTACTCCATTGGAATATTTTCGTGATGGTATTACGTATATATTTCATATTCTCGAGGTACTCAATATAGTGCAATACATTAGGTTTGACCATCTTTATCCGCCTTCTAGTTTGTTTTAGCATAAGAGTATTCATACTTACATATAAGCCACCACACCCGTTTGAGTATATATTGTCATGATCTGAAGTGTTATCCGCAACAGTGTACAGGCATGTGCCATGCAGCTACAGTCACATGTACAGTGAGATATATACCCTGTTTACTGTGTATAATAGCGTCTACATATCAGTCCAATCACACACACACGACCACACAAACATCGATAGGATCACTTGATTGAATGCATATACACCCGCGCACACAACACACGGAGTTCTTAGTATCATCCATAGTATCCGAATACAATCATACATATACCTGAGCCCTCATATTGCTACATCCACCAGGGCGATTCACTGTATACGTTTGCACGAACAAAACGACATTACACATAAGCATGCACTAGGTGACGCGCATGCATATGTACTCGCTAACTACCAATCGGATACACCCACTAAGTGACACACAGATATACGTGTATACTGAGTAATACGCATACACACTCAATCTCTAACACTAAACCCTGACCCCTAACACGCATATATACTCACCTACTAGCTAACGTATTTGCACACCCTTCTTAGCTAAAGCACATGTACATTCTATCTCTCTCTATATACGCAGATGGACGACGATGAGGCTGGGGATACCTACAACATGGACGGCGATGACTTATATGGCGATGATATGTATGACGATCTCTACAACGCTCCCACTGAGGCAAAGACTGTGTCGGAGGCACGTGTGAGTTGTATTGCATCGTGTATGGGGGTCCAACGAACTTGTGTATAATACGTA
>NW_014032145.1:0-1237 GCF_001186125.1 Sphaeroforma arctica JP610
ACACTTTAACTGTGTAAAGTCCACCTTGGTTAAGTCAAGGCTGACATACCCGTCGTTAAAACGGAGTTTTGCACAATCTGTGATCTTCATCTTCTTATTAACTAGAATCAGATCTATGATTTTGTTCGCAAAGTCAGGTATTAATGCCTTGACTGTGTCTGACGGGTGCTTATATGGATTCATACAGTTATCGCCTGACTGATCCTTTAATGGATCTATGTTATTTGGTAGACCAGTTACAGTTATACCTAGAGTGAGTAAATCGCTCACTCCGACTAGAATGTCGTACTTCTGTGACATCTTAACTATCACAGCTTGGGTAGTGATACTCCTCTCATCGGCCAGGGAGATTTTAACATCTGTGGCCAGGGTATCACACGTAGAAGTTTTATCATCTGCTAAAATGAGGTGAGTTGTTTGTGTTCTTCTTTCGATATCTTTCATTAATGCAAAGCGATCGGATATACATGAAATTTCAGAACCATGATCAATCCACGCAAGAATTTTATTTCCATTGCAATATACAGGAATTATTACACGCTCATCTAAAGAGTCGTTGTATTGTCTGTGTAACGATTGTACCTGGTAGTATTTTCACTCCAACTTAATGTCGGGCTTTTTGTCACAAGACTTAGTGTGATAGCCATTGGTCTTCTCACACTTGTCGCACTTAATAGGAAAGTGTGTACAGGTGGATGCATGCCTACCATTCCAATAACCGTTAGGGGTCAATTGGTACATGTCATACCCACACTGTGCGTCGGCACATTTCTTAATCTCCTTAAATGGAGGTTCCTTGTCCTTCGCCTCCGCGCGTGCCCGTTTATTGGGTCGTGTGGATAGAGTGGAGTCGCGAGCACGTGTATGTTGGGGTCTCTCGTTTGAGGTCTGCCTGGATACGTATCCGTGATCGGTGTGCTCCCGCGGCTACTTAACAGCCACTTTTCCCTTCAATGTTACTCGGTGTGCGGGGAAAAGGGTGGATACAGTATCATAAAACTGTTCCCACGTACGTCGGGATAGATGAAACTTTGTTTCATGTCCCTTGTCTCGAGCCTCAGTCGCGTGTTTACGTCGCAACTCGGTGTACAGGCTCTCACGGTCGTTATTCCCTATGTTCTTACAGAACACGTGCATAACCAGGAACTCGTACCATCGCTGTGCCTTGTCCTTTGTTATATCTGGACGTTTTAGGTCAGCATCTAGCTTCAGAATATCACTCTGAATGGGCGTGTTC
>NW_014032144.1:0-1237 GCF_001186125.1 Sphaeroforma arctica JP610
CTAGAGAGAGAGAGAGAGAGAGGAAATTGTGGAACTGTGTGTTAAAATAGTGTGGGAGTCTGGGACTGTGGGGGCCGGCTGGGGGGGGATTGGGGAGGAAGTACAAGTTCGCTTTGGTTTTTTCATAGCCTCCTAAATTGAACAGTTTTTTCAGCTGTTTGTGCCCATCTGTCGCGAAGATATGTTTACTATAATTGTTTTTAAAATAAATAAATATGTACTTTAGAAGGAGGCATTATGATATTTACTGTGTTTTGTTTTTATATTGTTTTTTTTAATTATATAAAAAAAAGTCTGACAGGAGACAAGGGCACAAGGCCCTCTGGATTTGGCTCGAGCAAAAATTTGCTTCCGACGACGAAACTACACAATAAATTTAGCAGAGACTAAAATCCAGAGGGCCACCTCTATGCTTCACGCTGATTTCACACGATGATTTGTTGCAAATTTTTTATTTTGGGTCGGATAACCCCCAGAAGATGTATGTTTGTATTCGGGTTTTTTTAAATAAAAAAATGCCACTCTTCTCGTGTCTGTGTGAAATTTGGTATGTACTACTGAGAGCTATGATATATTGTCGAAAATAGATGTCGCAAATGTATTTATAACAACAGATATAAAATATGGAGACGTGTTGAGACTGCGACCACTACGCCTGCGACCGAGTCTTGCGACTACTATGGCTGCGACTCTCGCCTGCAACAATAGACTGAGGCTCTCGCCTGCGACTACTAAGTTTGAAGCTTTTGACTGCCACCACTACATCTGCCGCTCTTGCCTGCCACCCAATGACAAAAACTTAGTTTATATATTTATTTATCAAAGACTCACACAGCATCAATAGCGCAGTGGCAAGGGTAGTGTGACTTTCTAAAATAATGCCCTTTCTGGACACAGATTCGATATCTCTGTAGTGGTCTTTTTATAACAAATATATACGTATTTATTTACACATATATACATATATAACGTATTTATTTAAACATATATATGTGTGTGTGTATATGTACATGTTTATGTTTATGTATGTATATGTATATGTATATGTATATGTGTATATGTATACGTTCATAAATGGATATGTATATATATAAATAATATATATATATATATATATATATATATATATATATATATATATATATATATATATATATATATATATATATATATATATATATATATATATATATATATATATATATATATATATATATATATATATATATATATATAT
>NW_014032143.1:0-1237 GCF_001186125.1 Sphaeroforma arctica JP610
ATATAAATATATATTCAAGTATAAGTAAAAATATATTCAAGTAAAAGTAAATATATATTCAAGTAAAAGTAAATATATATTCAAGTAAAAGTAAATATATATTCAAGTAAAAGTAAATATATATTCAAGGAAAAGTAAATATAAATTCAAGTAAATATATATTCAAGTAAATATATATATATATATATATAGAAGGAAGGCTATATGTATTTCCACCCCCGCTTTTAGTTATTATTAATCTCTCTCTCTCTCTCTCTCTCTCTCAACAAGAGGGTAGATAGATAGATAGATATATTTAGAGAGAGAGTAGGCTCGACTCTCGACTCTCGACTCTCTTTCTCTATAGATTATAGACAGACTGACAGTCTGACACGTAGTTCTCTATATATTTTTGGGTGTATCAAAACAATGGTGTTAAAAAACAGAGCTGATATTAATTTGCCATATATAAATATATATATTGTTCAATTTATTTTATGAGGGCTATATATTGAAAATTCGCATATGGGTTTATCAAAAATAATAAAAGTCAAAATGCTTTGACCAATTTTATGTATTTATTTAATTACGCGATCGATACATATTTATTTATTTTAAAAATTGAACATCTGCCCTACAGATTCAGAATATGTATGAATGCCGACAGCGAGATATATGACGTCATTTTCCGAATGTCGGCGTCAACTACCAATAGTAAGGCCCTGGGCCCGGTTTTGATTCTCGAACTCCGGACGGGGCCCGGGGGTCGGCCGAGTGAGTTTAGTTGTTTATATATTATGTACAGCAAGTGTTTCCAGGTCGCCTGATGTAAATATAAGTTTGTTTTAAATACAATTTATAGAAAAATCCTGACAAAATAGAAAAAAAAGAACTATTCCTCGACCCCAAACATGTGTATTATGTACTGTAAAGTGTAAAGTGTTCAATTGTTCATGCTGCTCCTCTTGTAATATTATCACAATTTACTCTCTCCAGAGTATATATTAGCGTTGTATTTATTTGAAGAGAAAAATAGTCAACTTAATCATCACTAATCTATTAGTAATCTAGCAAAACAGTTTTCTAATAAATATGCGAAATTCGTCAACTACATACACGAGTATATTTGTTTTTTTAAAAAAGCAACAAACAAACAAAAAAGTACTTTTAAAATGCCAATCACACAATATTCCAATTTACTGGGATTCGAGATAAGTATATACTACGCACATTTGACATTAAAAAATGACAATATGTC
>NW_014032142.1:0-1237 GCF_001186125.1 Sphaeroforma arctica JP610
TTAGTTTATTATTACTATATTCTATCTATATATATATATATATATATATATGCTAACAAATATGAACGTATTACTTTGCGCTGCAGTTGATTGACGAAGTACAGCGTGACGGTGGGGCTGTGACCTCATTTGTGAGTTGGTGCGGAGGACTCCCAGGTAAGTCTACTGTCGGAAGTTTAAATAAATAAACGTAAGGTATATATATGTATATGTATATATATCATATTATGTTATGTTATGTTATATTATATTATATTATATTATATTATATTTTGGTATATATATATATGTATATATTTATATATATATATATATATGTATATATGTATATATATAAATATACAAGCATACATACATACATAGATACGTACACACATACATACATACATACATACATACATGCATACCTAAATTCATTAATTCATAAATAATGTTTCTGTATACATGTATATGTCTATGTATTGATATGCATACGAATAATATTCCCATGTACGCTGGAGGCCTAATGATACCATACAATCTCTGAACGATTCGTACGTATATGCAACACATGCACATACACATAGCTGCACAAAACTCAGAAACACCTACTCACAACACTCAAACTCATACATACACATACTTTCATACATAACATATACATTTGTTTTCTTTGTATGGATATACAGCACCTGAATGCTCAGACAATCCACTGGGCTACAAACACATACACACAACACTCATGCTGATAATTACACATATTTTCATATATAACACACTCACTCAACACTCATACTCATACGTGCACACATTTCATATATAACACACACACACAACACTCATACTCATACATACACATACTCTCATACATAACATATACATTTGTTTTCTTTGTATGCACATACAGCACCTGAATGCTCAGACAATCCTCTGGGTTACAAGTTCTCATGGTCGCCAAAGGGTGTGTTGACGGCAGGTCTTAATCCCGCCAAGTTCCTCAAGCAGAACCAAATGGTATGTATGTACCACACCTTTGGTTTGTATAGTACTCGTACAGCCTATAGGTGTATACACGCACGTGAGTTGCATGTAACATCTATACGTGTGTGTGTGTACATGAGGTGTATGTAGCATCTATAGGTGTGTGTGTGCATATGAGCTGTATATAACATCTATAGGTGTGTGTGTGCACATGAGGTGGATGTAACATCTGTATGTGTGTGTGTGCACATGAAGTGGATGTAACATCTATAGGTGT
>NW_014032141.1:0-1237 GCF_001186125.1 Sphaeroforma arctica JP610
GACATATATATATATATATGTGTGTGTGTGGCGTGTGCGTGCGTGTGCGTGTGCGTGCGCGCGCGCGCGCGTGTGTGTGTGTGTGTGCAAAGTTCACACAATCCCAGTAGCAGATAGTGTAAGCAGCCGCATACAGTTAGACTCTCTCTCTCTCATCCCGTGACATTTGGGCACACGATAACTTACCGATGAAGCGCCGAATAGATTGGTCCCACCGCCTGCAGTACACATCAGCGTTACACAAACAAACAAGTGCACGGGGTAAGTGATCGGTCTACTGATGTGATAAAGAACGAGAAGGGAGATGCTCACTTCCTTCCGTACATGCAGCTACATTCGATGTTTGAGATGAGGACACCCAACTAGTTCACGAGGACAAGGAAGGTGCCCCCATCCCCTATACACAGGGCTCCCTTTGTCACCTACACAGATCTGCATTTGTTCCATCGCTACGTGTTTAGAGGTGGGCCACCATGGTAGAGCAAGATAGCCTTCCTCTCTCCCTTTCCCCCCTCTGAGATGTGCCCACAGGCTCATAGTACACACCTACAATGCTCATCTATAACTGTTCTTGCTGCAACAGGTCCTGCTTTACCGGTGCAATAGCATACGTGCGGATACGTGTGCTAGTAAGCATGCGATTCAATGCCGTTCATATGCAGGTGTGTGTGCGAGAGTCTGCGTGTAGGTACGCCGGGCGCGTGTGTGCACGAATAGATGCTCGCGTATCTGCGTGTCTGTTTGTGCGCGTGCCTGATAGAAATGCATTGGGTATGGATTCATAAGTACCTGTGTTCGTGGCAGCCCCAAAGCCTGCGAAACCTGAGGATAGCAGAACGATAGGGACGGCAGGTATGAGCGGTAGACGGAGGTAGGTAGAAATAATGTGATGTAAGCAAACCAGCAATGTGGGGGAGTAGAGTTGAAGTGCGAGAGTGGACCGTATAGCGTGGGTAGAGTTATTGGCGTAGTGATGATCTGGCGGGTGAGCGGAGAACTGGTGCAAGCATATGGCGATTACAACATAAGAACATCTGTAAATGAGACTAAGGTGTATATGCATTCCCCATACGTATTGCCTATGTTCAGATATATATTGAGCTCGCGTAGCTCCAGTGAACCATATAAGGAATCAACTACAAACTGAACCGGCACGTATAGTATACGCGTATGTAAATAAACGTATCGCCGTCACGTGATGAACAAATACAAAAACACATAAACACACACACACACA
>NW_014032140.1:0-1237 GCF_001186125.1 Sphaeroforma arctica JP610
GCTGGGGCACGGGTCTCGCTTATCGGCAAGAGGGAGAGCAGATCCAGAGGACAGTGAGGTGCAATTTGTTATTAAGCATACTATTCGTTCAAAGTCTGCTGAACCAGCAGCTGAGCGACACAGGGTAGCCAACGTCCGAGGTACCTCGGGCATTCATTCAGCGGATGATAGACCTCATTCATGGCAGTCTATTCACCGAGCACCTGAACGAGATTTCACTCGAAAGCGAACTCGATATGGGAGTTTCACCAGTGCAAGTCAGGATTTCATCGCAGGCAACGGGGATAAGCGACCAGTCCAACGGCATAGCAATATGTCAGGGTGGGCCACGGGCACTCGTCAGCAAAAATCGGACGAAATTAGGGGCCGACAGCTAGAGCAATATTTGAGCGACCCACATGGGGATTATCGTAGGGAAGCCGAACGAGAACAACTACGTAGACGATGGGAACTCAGCGGACAGCACCGAGACTTCGCGCGATCGATGCAGGATATGCGCAAGGCTAGTTACGTCGACGACGGTAAGCGCAAGTCTAGTGACGTCGACGACGGTAATATTCATGGCAGCAGAAAACGACCACACAAAGACGAACAGGCTAGAGAGCCGATCATGACACCAGCGAAGTGGAACGAGAATCGCCGAGCCATGTGTCAACGCCTCGAAGGGAAGATATCTTTCTTTGTGGATGAACTTTGTCGAGCACAGGGAAACTACGATGTCCCAAGATGTACATTACTAACGTCCACGATCGATACGCTGAAAGGAGCGTTGAATACTCAATTGGAAGCTATCAGGAAGAACAGAGCTCCGGAGCCACGGACATGGCCCGATTGGCCTTCAGACCGTTATCAATTAAGCAGCACAGCCGATAGAGACACACGAGGGGCGCTAGCAGAGGCACTGAAGAACGCCCATGTCTCAGGACTAGATGAGTCGTAGATGGTACGTTGGTTTTATAAGGTACTCATACATTTTAAGGCAGCAAAGGCCACGATTGACTATCTCCGTGACAACCATGATCAGTTGAGGGTATATCCGGCGGAACAGGTCATAAACCAAATCTGTGAACATGAGAGCAAGGCCACCGTAGACCCTACCTATAAGAAGTTGGCGAAGGGTAATCCCCGCACCAAGGGGGTAGAGTCAGCCAGGGAACATTTGAACAAGATTGTGAAAGTTCACAAGAGAGCCTGGGAGCGAGCAGATAAGGGCAAGGACTTTCCTAAGCGGTTGCTT
>NW_014032139.1:0-1237 GCF_001186125.1 Sphaeroforma arctica JP610
GCGTGTGTGTGTGTGTGTGTGTGTGTACCACCTACTACATACCTACTGACCTACCTCACACGCAACCCCTGGTCCCGCTGGGGTGTGTGTGTGTGTGTGCTCTTTAGGTGTGCGTCCGAATGTGATCGTCTACAACACGCTGTTGTATTCGCTTACGGAACGAGGAGAGATGACTCGAGCTACAACCATCCTACAGCGTATGCTGAAAGAGGGTGTGCGGCCAAACAGCTACAGGTGTGTCGGTGGAAGAAGGGATGTATGTTACGTATACGGCGACGGGATAATCGTATGGCTGTAAGGTATAGGGGTGTTTTGTAATGCTACAGATGAATAGGTGTTTGTATTGAGTGGTATGGAAGTGTTTGTATAGCGTTAGAGATATAGGCAGTGTTTGTATTGAGAGGTATGGGAGCGTTTGTATGGCTGTAGATATATAGGCAGTGTTTGTATTGAGAGGTACGTAAGTGTTTGTATAGCGTAAGAGATTTGTATTGATTGAGATACATGTCAACACAATGTGATATTGTGCTTTTCTGGTCATATGCACTTGTTTGTATGTAGGGGTTAGCTCTAACGTCTTGTTTAATATGTGAACGTATTTCTAATCCATATCCCCTTGCTATGATAGTAAGGGTCAGTTCAGTTATGGGGGGTAGCTCTAATGTTTAGTGTAGTGTGTGAACGTATTTTTAATCACATCCCTTGCTATGATAGTATGGGCCAGTGCAGTTATGGGGGTTAGCTCTAATGTTTAGAGTGTGTGTGAACGTATTTCTAATCCATATCCCCTTGCTAAGATAATAAGAGCTAGTGCAGTTATAAGGGGGCAGCTCTATTGTTTAGTATAGTGTGTGAACGTATTTCTAATGCTATGATAATAAGAGCTAGTGCAGTTATAGGGGGTAGCTCTAATGTTTAGTGTAGTGTGTGAACGTATTTCTAATACTATGATAATAAGAGCTAGTGGAGTTATAGGGGGTAGCTCTAATGTTTAGTGTAGTGTGTGAACGTATTTCTAATCCACATTCTCTTGCTATGACATCAGTTACAACGTGCTGTTGCGAGACTGCTCTGAGAAAGGAGAGGTGGACAAGGCTTGGGCCATGGTCGACATGATGAAAGGTTGGTTTTCATTGGTGGATATAAATAGAACTGTAGAGTCCTTGCGGCAGTAAATGCGCACGGTGTTGTATTCGCTGTATTGACTGAAATAATGCACACACACACACACACACAC
>NW_014032138.1:0-1237 GCF_001186125.1 Sphaeroforma arctica JP610
ACACACACACACACACACACAATATATATATATATATATATATATATATATATATATACATACACACACACACACATATATATATATAAATATATGAGATACGTACGTACAGTTGGTGTATACATATGCAATGAGAGCTAAAATAGAGGTAATTGTAGAAGGATTGTTAAATCTCGCCTATGTTCATGTTTATGAAAATGGATATACCGAATTCAATAAATGGTCAGGGTGTTTCAAACTAATATCCACTGGGTCAACGGTAAAAGTTTCATCATCACCTTTTTTACTTCCTCGACATGGAGCAAGTACTCTTCAGCAGCTTTGCTCATGGTTTTTCTGTACGTTGTTGATGCTATTCAGCTATTGTCAGTGTCCCTTGTGTGCGCCGTTGCAATCAACAAGTATTTAAATGGTTTGTTATTGCAAAATTATTGACGTTAGTATTAATATAAATATGAGAGACGTATGTACCATATTTTCATAATATTTAAAAAAATGATGTAAAGATAAAATAAAGCCCTTGGCAAACTATATTTGGAGTATAAAAATTAAAAAAAATGGAAATATTCGGATGTAATTTTTTATGACGTCGTCGGCGATTTTTTGTTTTGTTTAGTTGTTTTCTCTCATCGGTGGCCAACAAGCAAAAGGGGAACTTGTTGTGTATGTGTATGCCTAACATTCGGCCAACAAGCAAAAGGGGAACTTGTTGTGTATGTGTATGTCTAACATTCTCGCGCCCGGCTGCTATGACTCCAATTCAAACTCCCGCCGCTATGCCTAGCATTCTCGCCCCCCGCTCAATATGCTCACCACTCTCGCCCCCCCGCCAAGTTTACCAAGATGTTGGTTATATACTATTTACTAGTGAATACACCTCGAATCAACTCTACGTCAGCATAGGGTTAAAGTTCTTATAGTTAACATACCCGTTTGAGTGTATATTTACAATAATCGAAAGCTTCACTTGAACACGCTACACATAACCTTTTCAAGCACTTAGCACACGCCCGACGCTCAGATGCGAAAAGAGATATGGAATGTGATAAATTATAAAAACAGGACTTTTACAAAAAAAATTAAACGCAAGATGTTGGGATACACACACACAAACACACACATGTGTGTACAGTGTACCCACACACCTATATATAAATACACACACACATGCACACACACACACACACATATATATATATGATAATATATTAATATATCTATATATCTAAATATACTA
>NW_014032137.1:0-1237 GCF_001186125.1 Sphaeroforma arctica JP610
ATATATACATATGTATATGTAAATATATGTATATATATGTAGGTATATGTACACATAAGTGTACGTATATATATATATATATACATATATATATATATAAATATATTTGCGTATGTATATGTATAGATATCTATATATGTGTATATATATGTATACTTATAAATATATATATACTTTGGTGATGTATGTTACTTTTTCTTTGGCTGGTTATGTACGTGATTGCTTATTTAATACCGTTGTACATATAGTTTTTGACTCTAGAGGTATATACTTCCTTATATGTACGAAACATTTTATTCATGTACGTGTATATCAAATATGCATGATATTTTTCCTTCCATACTCGTTATTTTTCGTGGTATATATACAGGTAGCTGTCGTTTATTTCTATAGATGTACGGTATCAGGTGAACTTGTATTAAGCACCGCATATGCATTTGTAAACGGTCAATTGAGTTTGGCTTGTACATTACCATATTATCAAACACATAAACAAAATGCATACAACCGTATATGATCACGTACATAATTTTAAACATATATATCATATCTGTATTGCTGTGTGCGTTAGTCGTACTTCCAAGGCTTACAGATATTGAAAATCATCTATACTTGCCGTGGAAATAGTAAGAAAGGAAGTTGTCACATGCTTTCTCACATAGCGTGCGTATTTTTTCTTTTGGTCACACTATCATAACAATCACGTTAATAATAGCTGAGCCTGGAATGGCGGACACGAACGGATATTGCTCAATGAGCGACGACGATTGCGGCACACCATTAGAGGGCGCTGAGAGATATGCCATGTACCTGCCCGAGAATGTAAAGACGATCCACTTCATCAGACACGCCGAAGGTGTGCAAGGATATGATATAGGTTAGGTATAGCTTATGGCTGTGTGCGTGCTGACACCGGAGTGCATATGGTAAGTACATTCACTCGTGATGCAACTTCAAGTTTTACGAAACACATCACCACGGGGTTAGTGTAGGTCCCAAATAGCCATATACACTGGATGCTCTGGGGTACGTCAGTGTTTGGTAAAGCTCTATGCGTATTATGCAGATATAAACGTATTGTTCTATCCCGTATGGGATATACAGAGACCTGCATGTACACGGACACTCGCATATCACGCGTGTGTATGTGCCAGCACACTAGGACCCTATTCTCCTCTTACCTTACTGAAGCTACACCGGCCAGGAATTGATTGGCAAACCACACCTTTGTACCTTA
>NW_014032136.1:0-1237 GCF_001186125.1 Sphaeroforma arctica JP610
ACACACACACACACACACACACATATATATATATATATATATATATATATATATATATATATATATATATATATATATATATATATATATGCATATATGATATGGTGACTAATTTAAATACATACCGGTCACTGTGGGAACAGATCCATACTCGCCGAATAACTTCAATCTGAGTCTCGCTCTGTCTAATTCCGCCTTTGCCGCAAACAAGTTTCGCGGGTCATTATTTGCATAGTGTGCCAAACAGCGGCCGACGAATAAGCTTTGGTCATATCGCGGCGTATCTAAGCTAAACGGTGGTGGATGGGTGAGCTTACGGATTTCACTCCAGGCAGTTGGAATAAACGACATTGTATAGGTGTGTCTATACGTCTGTTTGAGTTCGCCAAAGGGTTCAATATATTCTTGTTCCCGTCCAGCAGAACACAGAGAAGGAAAAAGGTATATATGTACTGGGTCTGGGAGACTAAAACTATACTTAGTAGAGAAAGTATTTATGTATTTAACTCTCACTCTCACTCTCTCTTGTGTGATTTGAACATTTATTCCACATGACCCAAGGTTCCGAAAAAAGAAATCTTTTGCTTTTTCTGCACAGCTTTAAAAAATAAATTTGTTGAAAACAGGAGCCGCTATGTAAAAAAAAACAAAAAAACATAACCCCTCCCCCCAAACAAAAAACATTCAAAAAAACCAAAAATAGATAAATAAAGTAAATAATTGGCAGGTCAGAGAAGAGGCTATGCATAGCCGCCCAAAAAACCCAAATTGAACAATCGAATCTATGAATTAAAAAACAAAAACAAAACCAATTATGGCCTACGGCCCTACTACTACTACTTCTAAATATGTGTATGTGATATTCAAAAGACACTAAATATATAAATAGTAGAAACGAGTTCAATTTAGAAGGCTATGCTATAATATCAGTCTTTTTTTTATAAAACAAAAAGATGATACGTAATAGTTAAACGCAAGGCCCCTTCGTACATACTACTAGAGCTAAATAACTTTCTCGTGAAGTATATGTCAGATGCTCTCGTAATATTCACGATAACTAAGAGGAAGACGAACTACATTCACTCATACACAAACAACACACACAC
Organism: Sphaeroforma arctica JP610; assembly: GCF_001186125.1. Lineage (NCBI taxonomy): Eukaryota > Ichthyosporea > Ichthyophonida > Sphaeroforma > Sphaeroforma arctica. Next base: position 1,107 of record NW_014032136.1, read on the forward strand.
ACAAATACACACACACACACACACATTTATATACATATATATATATATATATATAAACACACGCACACGCACACACACACATATATATATATATATATGCGTATATATATATATATATACATACACACATA
>NW_014032135.1:0-1236 GCF_001186125.1 Sphaeroforma arctica JP610
CACAAAAGACCCAACATGGTCACACTACACAATCAATCAGTTTACATACACAAAAGACCCAACATGGTCACACTACACAATCAATTAGTGTACATACACAAAAGACCCAACATGGTCACACTACACAATCAATTAGTGTACATACACAAAAGACCCAACATGGTCACACTACACAATCAATTAGTGTACATACACAAAAGACCCAACATGGTCACACTACACAATCAATTAGTGTACATACACAAAAGACCCATAGAACCCTGAAATACTGAAGGATTGTATGTTCCCAGTTCACACGCTCCTCTCGTAGACTCTCAATATTTATTTGTATCACACTTATACATTCTAAGGCCCAGTCTTAACGGGTTCGGGATTTTGCGTTCGAATTTTGCGTTCGGATTTCTACACCAATAGGTATAGGGTAATTTTAAAATTTCAAGAAAAAGCCAAAAAAATCCGAACGAGATTTTCCGAACGAGGTCAATCTTTCGAGGGCAAAAATACCCCTCGAGAAGTTTTACGTTCGGATCGGATTACGGGATTCGGAAAATTCTCTACGTAAACTCGCTTTTGCGGTTAATATACGTACTGGAATCTAGGAAATGTGTTCAACTTCACAAGCTTTGTGATTGGCCAGTAATAGCATCCGAGTCGTGAAGGTAATTACTGTGATCATTATCCGAAGTGCTGTTTGTCACTGGTTCGTGACGCAAATGTACTAATTCTTGTTCACTACTGCAATGTGACATCGAACACTTGTTCAGTGAAATGCATTCACAATCCGGTTCTTCCAGATCATTGATATTCTCCATACTGTCCAAGTCGTATGACTGTTTTTTATATAACACACTTCTCTTTATTGTATCTATATATTTAAAATGATATAAATATGCATAATACAAGTGTATTCTGTATTGCTTTTTCTCAGATCCATAAAAACGATTATTCAATTAGTGCTCTCTTGACTTTGTCATATAGCTTGAAAATATTGAAATAGTACGTAAACAAATTGCACTCAATTAGCGAAGTAGTCCAAAAATTGACATTTGACACTGCTTTGAGGCAGGAGCGACCAAAAACTCTCCGAACGCAAAATCCGAACGCAAAATCCGAACCCGTTAAGACTGGGCCTAAGTAAAAATATAAAAATTAATAAAAGTATAATAATTAATAAAAATATAGTAACTAATAAAAATATAAGAATTAAAAAAATATAGTAACTAATAAAAATATATT
>NW_014032134.1:0-1236 GCF_001186125.1 Sphaeroforma arctica JP610
ATATACGTGCATACATACATACATACATACATGCATACGTATATACGTATATACATACATACATAATATATTTGTATACATTCATACATACATATATATATATATCCATATGTACATATAACACAAACATATTTCCGCTCCAAACTATAAGAACCTCTGTTTGGAATGAAATCGATATAATATATTGAACTCCAGGACCTTAAACACAACGTGAGTATATATATACATACGCATATATATCTACGTATAGCCGCTTCGGATTGTCCGAAACTCTGCCCAATTATTGGGACCCGGGTGTCATACGCTTCATATTTTAGGGGTATATTTGATAGTACTTATATACGAATATAACTATCTGCTTCGAATGGCTCGAGCGCTATTTCAAGGACGATGATGGAACGGAAATGACATGAACAATACTGAGAAATCCAGCGGTAGTACATACATAGGAAATACAAGTATTTTATATACAGTACATATTTTATATACGTACAGATTCTATATACATATCTCATACCATATCGGTGCCTGGTCTTCCTGCGGCACTACCATCAGCAGCCGTTCAAAGAGCACCCGCGTATTATTACTCTAAATGGCGTTGGCATGGCAACGAGGTTGTAGAAATAGAGCAATGGTTAGTCTTGCTTTGCTGGCGTACGTACATCAACCAATGATATCTGGGGTACACTCCTGCGTTGGTATGGCAACAAGGATATTGAAATAGAACGATGGCTAGTCTTGTTTTGTTGATGTACACACATAAACCCTGAAAACTAGGTTTTATGCCAAGTGCTTAGCGCTGGCGCAGTGATGATACGAGAGAGCTGGTAGGAAAAGATCATGTCAGTATAAGATGATATAGTATACACTAATTGGGCTTCGTGGCTGCAGTACATTAGTGAATGAATGTTTGCGATTTATACGCCATCTCTGCAACACATGAACACACACGCATAAGTACACAGATAAACATACACGCCCACATATACTTGAAACTTATGTCTAGTATTCTTGGTGGTCAAATTAAGTGTTTATATATAGACGAAAGCACAATAAAATATCACATGCAGGTGCTGTATTTGGTACAGATACGCGAGCGCATCGTCGACTTCAGTATTGAATTCATTCAAAACTCAGCGAAAGATATTGCCATCTACATTTCTAACTGTCACGATAAAACTAGACCCGCATACAGATATATGCATATAAAGATATATATAAATATAAAGATATATA
>NW_014032133.1:0-1236 GCF_001186125.1 Sphaeroforma arctica JP610
TATATTGTGTGTGTGTGTGTGTGTGTTGTTACATGCTTACATGCGTACGTACATGCGAATACAACAGGGAAAGTGCTTCACTTACCGTCGAGTGAGATGACAGTTGTTTCGTCCCACTGTTTGACCGCAGTGTTGCGGCTGTGATGTACAATGATGGGCCCTTCTTCGGTGGGATGGTCCTTGGACGTATCGTTCTCCTGGTTATAAAGAGAACACCAGTAGTATAACAGGTCTACAAATAGAACACCAGTAGTATGATGTTTATAAATAGAACTGGTATGATGTTTATAAATAGAACACCAGTAGTAAGACAAGTCTATAAATAGAACACCAGTAGTATGACAGGTCTATAAATAGAACAGAGTGTATCTATACTGGATGGTGTGCGTCTACACCTAAGACAAGTGCCAATGCATACACGTGGTTAAGTGACTATAGATGCACCGAGCTTCGAACGGAGAGAAAGGCCCTAGTTACACAACAATCACTACATTTAGAACGTCGAAAATTACATATGAGAAGCGGACTGTAGGCCAGAGACACACCCACCCTCACCTTATCTCACACGCCCCCGCCCACAGACGCATACCGGAACACAAACCGTACACAGACGTAAATACGGGCATGCATACCCTGTCCTTGACATCCTGCAGCCCATCCTTTACGTTTTTCAGCAACGGAAACATGACCGCCCACAGACTGATGTGCCACACAGCCGACGAGAAGTCTGCGCCATGCATTGTCATTGTACCGAACAGCGTTTGGTTGCCGCTTTTTCGCACCTGACCCCAAGAGTGGCAGGTTTAGGGTTTTAGTTTAGGGTCGTTGGGTGAAAGATCGGTCGGAGATGAAAAAGTGTAGCAGAAACGGGGTTTAAATCAATTATGATATCCAAGTTGTAAACGTATTATGATATCCACATTTTAAACGTTTTATGATATCCACATCGTAAATCGAGAGGGTGGTGGACGGGGACAAGGAGAGGGACATGAAACAGTGCCATGGACGATTTATGATTAGCTCATGAAAACGTTAAACATGATATGTGCTTATGATATCAAATAGTTCGAGACTTCCTGACAAATGCATTAGTGTAGATGTGTAGCTATATAGGTATAGATATACAGGTATATAAATACAAACGTATATATATATATATATATATATATATATATATATGTGTGTGTGTGTGTGTGTGTGTGTGTGTGTGTGTGTGTGTGTGTGTGTGTGTGTGTG
>NW_014032131.1:0-1236 GCF_001186125.1 Sphaeroforma arctica JP610
CACTTTTCAGTGTTAGCATACATATTTCAGATAAGAATCAAATTTAAATGTATACATGCCTGTTGCCAGCTGTAGTAGGAGTGCCAATTCGCTCTCGGGGGTTTCCTCGACATCGCTTACAGTACTCGAGTACCTACGCAATTCATTCTCAATCAGAGTTTCATTTTCGTCAACGGAATCCGTACGCGACATGGTGCGTCTAATGGACATAATGATATACTCGAACTCGACACAAAGCCTTTTTAAATTTTGACTGTTTGGCTATCTGTATGCGTGTGACACTATCTGAGTAGCGTATATATACGTTTTTTTAATCGATCCCCAACAACTGTAGACAGTATATATATATTTTCAAAATTGTTTGTTGAAGTTTGTATCATATGTAAAACACACATGCTGATATCTTGATACCCTCATAATCATTTGAGTAATTTCGAGCCAAAAGCTCAAATATTTCTGAATGTGAATGATAAATATAAATAGTGATAAAAACTGTATTTGAGACCCCCCTTCATCTCCCACACATGTGTTTTTTATAGTTTTGTTCAGAAACACATATTTTAAAAACAGTCAAAAGCAATTTGTCTATATTTAAAAAAATGAATAAAAAAAACCCGAAAACACTGTTTGATATATCATATACTGATCGCACGGATTTATTGGTTTTTAAATTTAAAAACAAAAAATATAAAAAAACTAACAATACGGGTATCGGGTGTCACAGAGATTTGTTTAAAATCCAGACTTGATCGACTGCTCCTCTCTAGAGTATTCAGAAATAACAGTAAAAACATAGCCTTCTGAATGTCTAATTTTCAGAAGGCATTATTGTATGTTTAAAATTTAGAAGGCTATGATAGATAAATTTAAAAATGCCGAATAGAAAAAGTTGGACCCAACCTTTTTTTAATGGCTACACTCCGAAGTCCGTACTTCGAGAATATTTAAAACTTTTTGTGACTTAGTTTTTTATCACCAAACCAAGAGTCGGGGCGGCCCATCGGTTATTCTAATTTTATATAGAGCAATATTTGCCCCCTGATGGTTGTATTTATCTTGTTGATCAGTTGACTACCCACTACCCAGAGTATTTTAAAAATTGGCAACGCCACGGGCGCCAACTGCCGCCAACGGGCCATGAGTGACGACAGGAAACTGACGAGTGCCAACTGCCAAGTGACTCTAATCACTCTACGCTCTACACTGTCTACATGCCTACAGTCTACAGTCTACAGT
>NW_014032130.1:0-1236 GCF_001186125.1 Sphaeroforma arctica JP610
ATATATTTATATATATGTATATATATATATATATGTATATGTATATGTATATATATATATATATATATGACATCAGTCCTTTGAATATACTGTTTCTTTTCGTAACTACGCTGGTGTCTTAACAACTCACAGCGGTGTCGTTCGGCCACTGTCATAAGGAGAGCTAGTTCCAGTATTATATTTTTTCTTAAGGATTTTCTTTAGGTTGTATTGGTAGTGAGTGTAGTCCCAATATTTGTCCGAGAATACGCGTTCTGTGTATGCTGATGTTGTTTCGGTTATCTGCGGATTAAAGATCACGACAGGTGAGGTGCTGCACTGACAATGGCTATGGAATGTGTGTGTTGTGTTATTCCATTTTATTTCGACAGATTCATCTGTCAGTCGTATACTTGTTATGATTCATTTTGATCTGCTGTGGTTTCTCCGATACAAAATACGACCGTAACTGGCGCAAATTTAACACTTTTCTGCGTTGCTCACTCGAATTAGTGATCCAAATACATACTCAAAAGACGCAAGACGTTTGTATATATCTATAATTCACAGGCATCCCTGTAGCTACATAAACTTTGATTGTATGTTTTTTATATGGCGTAGTTTAAATACAGTGAGCTTCGTCTGTCGGTCGGATACTCCGACAAACGACGCTCCGAGATGTTCATTCTGAAAGCATTGCATAGAAAGCATCGCATAGGCACCATGATCACACTTATGTCACAAACATAACCCATCAATATGTACATTTCTAACGCACAGGTTCCGTTCCGCAAACAGTTTATCGGTTCCTACTATTGGTTCGACATCTGCCACAGTGAAGCCACACGCTTGCGAGTGGCCCGACTGTGGTCAGACATGTGCCAGTGCTGCTAATCTGAAGGTGCATATGCGTGTGCACACGGGCGAACGTCCCTATGCGTGTGACTATCCTGGGTGTGGCATGGAGTTTACACAAAATAGTAGTTTGAGAACACACAAACGCGTGCACACGGGCGAACGTCCATATGCATGTGACTATCCGTCGTGTGGCATGGAGTTTACACAAAGTCAGCATCGTGAAAACACACAAACGCGTGCACACGGGCGAACGTCCCTATGCGTGTGACTACCCTGGGTGTGGCATGGAGTTTACTATAAATGGTAATTTGAAAACACACAAACGCGTGCACACGGGCGAACGTCCCTATGCATGTGACTATCCTGGGTGTGGCAAAGAGTTTACACAAAGCAGTGGTT
>NW_014032129.1:0-1236 GCF_001186125.1 Sphaeroforma arctica JP610
TACTAACACACACACACACACACACACACACACACACACACACACACACACACACATATATATATATATATATATATATATATATATATATATATAAACATGAATATACATATACATATACATGTATATACACATATACATATATATAAATATACATACAATTTACATATAGGTATACATATGTACATATCTCTAAACCTAACTCTCTGTATAGAGTGCGATGTATTCTGTCTCACTTGACTATATATGTATGTGTTAGTACGTAAATGCGATGTACACTGTCACTGCCATACAAATGTACACTTGCTTGTGTATCAATCGGTTCTAAACATAAATGCGTATGCCTATGACACACCAGTGTTCTTTGCCGTATGCGTTAGAACCGGCCAACCTTGCCTCAGCCTATAGCTGAATACAAAACCTTACCGTTTGCTCAACTTTGCTGCGCAGGACTGGGCTGCGGTGGAGAGCCATCTGCCGAAGCGCAATTGTGCTGTACAAATCGTGCCCTGTTCGATAGTGTTGGGTACCATTCTGGATACCAGACCCGATCTTGCCTTGACTTACTTCCGACTAATGAAGAATAACATGGCCATGGACGCCAGCCCACAGCTTATACTGAGCGTTCTCCTTGCAAACAATCTGGTATGCTGACCTCTACTATGCATGTTGTATTATGCATGTCTATTCTATATATATCGTTGCCCGTCCGGGGACATCTGAGTATGATCAGAACGACGTTTCTATTGTGATTTATATGCTATTGAACACTTTTGCATTTTTTTTTTCTTCCATTTTTCCATTCACTACTCCGAACCTTCGTTTTGTATCCTTTTGAAACATTAGCTTGTTGAATATTAAATATCAGTTTCCACAAGACTCGCACGAAAAACTATTAATCTCTGTCTTGCATCTGCATCGTAAATTGAGCACGTGAACGAAACACAACAGGATATACCTGATTAGTAGTTGCATACCTTCACATCAATACACGCAAGAAAATCTCAGTTTTTGCACTACTTTATACAGATACGCGAAGCTTTGGAGCATACTCGAGAAGTTGTCAACAAAGTTAATGCAGCAGGGCTAGACCCAAGTGGAAGCAGAGACATGATGAGATTCTTCTTCTCTACGTGTGTGGAAGGTAAGCTGAACCTGAACGCCTGCCACAGTCTTTTTTTGCTGTAGAATTCCAAAACACAGACAAGTTCAATGTCGCTTCGCTATACACACACA
>NW_014032128.1:0-1236 GCF_001186125.1 Sphaeroforma arctica JP610
TATATATATATATATATATATATACATACATACATACATGCAGCACAAACGATAAACAAAAGTCAGTACCTACTAATGGTCCCATGCGATTGAAGCTGTGACTGAAGTGCTTGGGACGTTTAACAGGCGGTACACGAAGTGAGTTATATGCAAGTAGTGATCTACAAGTGCGTGAGAAATACTTTAAGCCCAAGCATATCGTGGCACTTGGCACAAACCAAACAAAGTCGACCGACGATGCCGTACCAAAGACGATGGAGGAATGGAGTTCCCATCTAGTTCATCAGAGACAAAAAACATTAACAAAAATATGGAGCATGAGCTCGGTAAATTGGCCATACAAGATAAGTTGCAGGACGAAGTTGCTGTCCCACAAATAAGAATAAACAGTTGCTTGACAGTATCAGCACCAGCTGAATCAGAAAAGAATTGATCAAAATTTCGCGAACAACAGTTGCTCTTCTGCAAAAAAAAAAGTTGGAAGTATTTGAACGCAAACGAGATGTGTTAAGGGCTGCATTAACTATAGCAAATAGAGTCTTATATGATTACGAGAAACAAGGTGAGGAGCTACGTTGCAAAATTTCAGTGTTAAAGAGGCAAAAAGGAGATAGATGTACTCTCATACGATGAGGTTAAGGTGATGTCAGATGCAATTGAGTCATCAATTACACATTCACTGGTAGAGAACCAAAACTGACTGCACAAAGTAGAAAGCTAAATATCTTACGACTATGTCATAAGTAGCAACATTTTAACCCGTCTGTGGACCGATTTTCATACTGCAAAGTATGCATCATTTGTACGTATAATTTAAAGAGCAAATTGATCGTGGCAATCCCGGCTGGCGAAGCCTAAGTTTTGATTGTGTGGTTACAATGTGGTTTACATGCAAAGGTCATAAAGGGTATGTCCTGCGAAGTGCTGCAGTCGATGTTTGGTTTGGGACGCGCTCAGACAGTGTCGAACATATATAACAATATTAACAATTTGTCGGATGAATTTTTTAAACGGCCGTCGTATAACTCCATGAACTTCGTGCATGAGCAATTGGTTAATAATAAAAATGCGTTGATAGTTGATGCATATGGCATTGTTATGTATATATATATATAAATATATATGACAGTAGTCGTGTATGTAGTTATATATGGCATTGTTATATATATATATATATATATATATATATTTGTAGAGACAGTAGTAGTGTATGTAGTTATATCTGGCATTGTTATG
>NW_014032127.1:0-1235 GCF_001186125.1 Sphaeroforma arctica JP610
TATATCGGGACAGGTTAACCTTTCCCTCTCGGTTTAAGCTAAAATCAGGTTTTTCACCCTGACCCACGCGCTAACAATATTCCCATGGTGGAATATTGTTCACCACAATTTTACCATAGTTTATTCTAGTACAAATAATCAGTAATGTTCAATAATAGACTCTAACCAATTCTGTTCAGAAGTTTGTACGCTCCAATAGGGTATGGGTGATAATATTTCGGACGACGACTCTGTCCTACAGATTGAGGCAGAAACACCACTACCACCCACCCCCGACGACGGCTACCACTCTCAACCCCGTCCTACCACCACGAGGCGTCCTGCCCTGCCCACCAAAATTGTGGTCAGCCAAGTCCCTTATGGTGCTAAGAATCCCCGGGTCACTCCCCAAACAAAAGATGACTGGCGATTTTGTACGAATTTCGCAAAGTGGAAGACCAAGTTGAAGCAGGAACCATTCAACATCCCTACTGAAGGTGAAATGTTCGGGCATGTGGCTGGCAAGCCCTGGGTCTCTGTGGTCGACTGTGGGAATGGGTTCAATCAGATCCCATTAGAATCCAATAGTCAGGATATCCTTACCTTTTGGACCCCTTGGGGGCGATACAAGTATCTTGCCCTTCCTTTTGGGATTACTGAAGCGTCTTGACGGTTTCAAGAAACACTTGACCGTCTGTTTAATGGCCTGCAGGGTATCAAGTGGTACATTGATGATATCGATATCACTTCCGTGGACGCCTCTCAACACTGGGATCAGCTCATTGCATTCTTCGAGCGATGCGACAAATATGACATCCAGTTTGGGCTGTCTAAAGCGAAGATTGGTTTCTACAAGCGTCCTGCTAAAACCCTGGGGCGTTGGTGCAATGATCAAGGAGTCACTATCCCGCTGACAGACTTGCAGCTCTCTTGGAGGTCGACCGCCCGGACAGCCAGGACCGCGTTCGATCGTGGTACCATACAGTGGCTTTCTGGCAGCAGTATATTGATAGTTTCTCTCGAATACTCAAGCCTATCCATGAAGGATGGTGTCCGTTTCAAGTGGGGCGCTGCCCAACAGCAAGCGTTCGACACTATCAATGAGCGCCTCAAAGTGTGTGCTGTCTTGGCGAACGTCTTTATCAATTTACTGATACCTGTGAGCACATCGACCTTGGTGGAGCGATATACGTCCTCCGTGACGGTGAACTTTGGCCCGTAGCGTATTTTTCCTCTAAGTTCTCGGCGGCCCTGTA
>NW_014032125.1:0-1235 GCF_001186125.1 Sphaeroforma arctica JP610
TATATTGTGTGTATGTATGTATGTCTGTATACATACATACATACATACATACATGTGTGTGTGTGTTAATATATATATATACATACCGGATCCGAACTTCCCATACTCTCCGTCCTTTTCAAATCACTGAAATTGAACGCATAGGTCCATCCACTCCCATCACAAAGCTCCTCGTCTCGTCTACTCAAATCCACCCACCATTTGAGTGGCACTCCTTGCTTGTGTACCGAACTAGTCCCACTGTGCGCGCTACTTTTACTACTGTTTGATGTACTATACATACTACCATATGTACTATTACTATGGCAGACTATATCTGCATCACCAGCGACACCCATAAAGCTCGGTCTTTTCTTGATCCCCACATTGCCGCTGTGGTTGCTAAAACTCAAGCGATCGGTTGCCAAGGTAGTAGACCAACCCAGTCCATAGTACCAACGCTGGTTTTCAAAAACCACCCACACGCGCGATAGTGTATCTCCCATACTTACATCCACGTGTATATTTCTGTCAAACTCGATCATATCCGTATCGTCAGTCGAGTAGTCTTTGTTAATGTTTATGTTGCATATAGAGCTGTGGCCGCTGGAGAGCGTGCTTACACTCCCATCGTTAGTCTTGCTCCGTTTCCTTGACAACTGACCGCTACTGCCGATGCGAATGTTTTCGGTTGGTAGCCTGCTGGTGATATCTCTACTCTCTCGTCGTATGTCTAGTTGCCCATCCGATTCATCGATCAGTACCCAGTCGGACTCTGAGTCAGATTCAGAGCCCATGCTGATATAAGCATGCCCTAAATTTGTTCTACTTTTTTTCCACTATTGTATATATACGTACACACGTGCAAACATATACAGCGTAGTTAACTCGAATATTAGCACTGTTGTGCTTCCTTTGAACCAGACTTCAACAGGTTACAGGTTTCTTGAATGTTCTCAGCAGGTATATCTCGTAATACATGCACTGAATATCTTGCGAATTACCACACGCAACAACGGCAGCTGTTTTTCATCACATTTTTTTTATTATCTCTGCGTCATGATGTTCTGACTGACATTTTGACATCGTCACTAGGCCAGAGTCAAAACAATCAGCTGTTTGTCGACAAAGTTTCCATTGCAGTTCTATACTTGATGCCTGATTGTATATCTCTTTACGTAATAGTCAATCTCTTTACGTAATAGTCTATCTCTCTACGTAATAGTCTATATCTTTACGTAATAGTCTATCTCTTT
>NW_014032124.1:0-1235 GCF_001186125.1 Sphaeroforma arctica JP610
CTATGTATCTCTGTCTGTGTGTATTCTATATATATATATATATATATATATATATATGTATGTATGTATGTAAGTCTATTTATGTATATTCATTCATATGTATATAGATATATATGTATATATATATATATATGTATATATATAAACTACACATATATATATGTATATATGTATACATTTATATACATACATACACACACACATATATATATGTATATATAAATATTTGTGTTTGTGTGTGTGTATGCATATATATGTATCTATGTATAGCCTTTTACACATATACGATATATATATATATACATACATACATTCATACATAGATATATATATATATATATATTTCTACCTATTTATAGATAAATATATATTTAGGTATAAATATTTATATAAATACTTAAATGCATATATATATATATATACGTATACACACACATATATATATACTTATCGATATTTAGAATATTCAATATATGTACATACTATAAATATGTATGTATGTATGTATGTATTATGGATGTATGTATGTATGTATGAATGTATGAATATATGTATGTGTGTGTGTGAATATATATGTGTATATGTTTGTATTTATCTCTGTATCTCTGTCTGTGTGTATTCATATATGTATATATACATATATATATATATATATGTATGTATATATGTAAATCTATATATATATATATATATATTTATACGTATTCATATATAGATTATATATATATATATTAAAATACATGTATATGTATATATATATATATATAAATATACATATATATATGTATACATTTATATACATACATACACACACATATATACATGTATATATATATATATGTTTTTACATATATTATATATGTACATATATATATATATATATATATGTATTTATAGCCATAAAAACATATACCATATATATTTTTAAATATATTATATATATACATACATAAATATATACATACATACATACTTGCATATATATATATATATGTAAACCCTATATATGTATGTAGGTATGTATGTATATTTTTATGCAGCTATGTATTTTAGTTTTTTATCTACCGCCTTTTATGTTTTATTGTATGTGTGTACGTGTGTATGAAATGTACGTTTGTATTCATGTATTTATATATTTAATTATATATATATGTACATGTATAGCTATCCATATATATTATATATATATATATATATACTATATATATATTACGTACGTAGTCCTTTTTGTTTAA
>NW_014032123.1:0-1235 GCF_001186125.1 Sphaeroforma arctica JP610
GGTTTTATTATATAATAAACAAATAATATATAGTATAAATAATATATATATATATATATATATATGGATTCATATATATATACATGTATAAAATTAATATATATATATAATCAAATACATATATATATATATAATCAAATATATATATATATATATATAATCAAATATATATGTATATATATTTATTTATATATATATATACATATATACATATATATATATTTATATACATATACTAATATTTATGTATGAATATATATATATATATACCTATTTGGGTATGCATTGATATATGTTCCTTCTTCTACATATTAACATTCTATTGCCACGTGGGAATGATTATTTGTTTTCTTTAACTACAAGTCCATGAATATGGGTAACCTTGTTTCGAACAAGCATTCAAGTGCGAAGTTATTCAAGCTTGCAACCACCCATATTCGGATTTCTCCGTATAGCTTGTGCCCTAGTTTAGATGTCCGCTTGCCGTCTCATTGTCTCTATTTTTGTACCACATAACAGCTACAAGGTGTCAAACACACAATAAATAATGTCAAATGGCTGGAGGTGAAGCACTGGAAACCCAACGGCGGCAATTGGATTAATGTTTGTAAAGGGCTGTGGATGCCTTTTGAACAGCAAGGAACTCTCCTGCATAAGCCTTAGCCACCGTAGCCGTATCATTTTTCAATCAAATATAGAGTATCTGTAGCTCTAGTTTTGTATGACATGAGAATGTTCTTGCATCACTTTTCTCCTTGCGGAGAATTGCTACTGCAACGCTGCCTACCAGATAGAAAGTATCAACGTGGCGTGCGACTGAATTGTTTCCAATGGTAGTGTAAAGAATTCGGTCCGGAAGAGTGCCCTTTTTCCAACTACGAAGGAGGTATATTGAACAATTGAGCAGATTCATCAGCGACGGACAGTCACACACCGATCTCATCCCAGAAGCGAAACCTCAGTAATGGACAACTGATACGGAGCTCAGCACCTGTACTTCCAGCGTGAGATCGATTCTGTTCTTGTATACAGCTTGGCATTTCTGACCTCGTCGCCACCGGCATGCACATCCTACGTTATACTGAAATAGTGGCAAAATACAACCTAAGCATAAATGAATTTATTTTTGTTTGTATGTGTATTCATTATATATATCTATGTGTATACGCCATCAATATTCTTGTATATAGATGAATATACACAAATACAACTAAAATTTACATACGGACATATAT
>NW_014032122.1:0-1235 GCF_001186125.1 Sphaeroforma arctica JP610
ACTCCACAGAAGTAGGCAATACGCTCCATAGAAGTAGGTGATATACTCCACAGAAGTAGGTAATACGCTCCATAGAAGTAGGCGATACGTCGCATGGCTCCACACCTTGCAGCAGAATGCGCTGCCACAGCTCATTGACTTTCTGACTGTCTTTGTAGTCGGCGATTTGCATCAGACGTAAACACGTGTCATGCATGTGCAGTGGTTCTGCATGCTTCTTGTACAGCTGAAGCCAATAAAGAAGGAAAAAAGAAAGGATGGGCATAGGAGTACGCAAACTTGAAAATGATGTGTATATGAGTACGCAAACTTAAAAAGCATATGCATATGAGTACATATATAAGTAAAAGCAAGAACGTATGAGCACGCAAACTTTGAGTACGGCTATAGAAAAGGATGAACATATGAGTGCGCAATATAAAACGATTATGCTTATGAGTACGGATATAAAATAAGCATCTGCCTAGGACTACGGATATAGACTAATACAGCTTCAGTCCACAACCGAAGTTAAGGATCATTGTGGTTGTGAGGGACTCAGTATGCTTCATGTACAGGTGTACATATATTCGTATTCAATATATATGCGAGAATTTATACACATATATGTACACAAACACACAAACACACACACACACCACACACATATATATATGGATATGTAAATGGGTATATATCAATATGTATATATAATCCACACGAAGAAGATGTGATCCACATTCAGAAAATCACATATAATAAAACAAATCACATATACATCACATATGAACCCACACCCGCACGTCTATACACACACACATCTCTATGCACATGCGCACAGATCAGTCATACCTGTGTGACATCCAACATGTCGTATCTGAGTGACCTCAGCGATGCTTGTAGTGCCTTGTAGTCACTGCCGTTCTTGATGAGGACGTTGGCTATGCCTGCTTGCACCTCTGCACACATGGACAGCTGAATCTCTGCGAGCTATGAGAGGCGGATAGATCAAATCAAAAGATCAGGGTGTGGAGTGGTAGGTATGCGCACTCCCGTATCTACAAACATACACGGTGAATGGTGGGGTGTGTATGGTGGTACATAACTGTCTAGAGTGGCTTTGTTTGGTTTGGCTTGAAAAGAAATTTGTATCTCAGAAAGCTGAGTAATACGAGTTATCAATCGTGGCTATACATACATAACACATAAAAACGATACATACAGGCATACATAATTATTACCTTATTTACACATAC
>NW_014032121.1:0-1234 GCF_001186125.1 Sphaeroforma arctica JP610
TTTAGTGTGTATGGATGATAGCATACAGACACGCGCGAGTATGATATATTTCTACGAGTATATATATATATATATATATATATAAATAAATAACATATACCGATGTATTTACCATATTGGCGGTATTGTCAACAATGAAAAGCGATGATAGAACCAAACAGCTTTGGCTTTGTGATATGTATGGGTACGTTACCGGGTCATAAAAGATATATCGAGGGTGTCAATGCATGCCTTCCTGCGTATGCGTGGGCATGCGCAGTAAATTTTCAATATGCGAGGTTGTACATGTGTTAACATATAGTCCATTTGTCGTCTTATAAGCAAGAAGTGGTTTTATCAGCTAGATGCACTAAACACGAGTGAAACATATACTACTACGCAGCTACAACGCCTTGACGAAGAACATCGTGGACCAGTACAATGCCATTGAGATACTGCCGGGCCACTTTGTCAGGGGTGATCTAACGCTTGGCGAGAATATCGCAGATATCGGTACGTCTGTTCAAAAGCGTTAAAATCTAAGCAAGGAAGAATGTCACAGATATCAGTACGTATACAAAAACTTTGGAATTTGCACAGGCGAGTATGTCGCAGATATCGGATGTCTATACAAATGCGTTTAAGTTTGTACAGGGGAGTATAATGGATATATTGGTCCGTTTATACAAAGGCGTTAAAATTTAAACGGGCGAGAATATCGCAGATATTGGTGCGTATACGTAAGTGTCAATCCAAAAAGGTTATTAGTGTATTGTGCGAGGGGGCTGTTAACATATATAGACGTGTGCGTATGTTAATATGTTTGTCCATCGGGTCCATGCATGTAAGAGATTATGAAAGCTGTGTGTGTGGGCTGAAAGGCGACATGTCGAATCTGTACGTGTATTAAATACACGTGATTGTTACCATCCCCTGCTATACTCGTGGGTCATCTGTCACTACCCATTGCACGGCTACTTCTACCAGAATATATTATGTTATTGTATCCATACCACCTGTTGTCACCGTACCCATCTCACACATCCCATTGCACCGCTACTTCTGCAGGTGGACTGAAATGCGCTTACCAGGGTATGCGAACTGCTCTTAAGTCGCATCCCGAGGCAGACCGAGTCATTGACGGTTGGACTCCTGATCAGCGCTTCTTTGTTGCATGGGGCCAGTTCTGGCGCTCCAAAAAGTAGGAAGAACGCAACGATACAGGTAAGTACACAGCTAATACTATACTATATAA
>NW_014032120.1:0-1234 GCF_001186125.1 Sphaeroforma arctica JP610
ATAAATATAAATATGTATATAAATAAATATGTTTATATTTATGAATTTTTATATATATATATATATACCATAGCTACACGTCTTTTTTACAAAACCATGCACGTATACCACCACAGCCTGGCAATACCTGGTAATCCATACCTTGGCCAGCCAATACATCCATGTCATTGTATGGTGACACGTAGGGTATACCATTTTCCTGCGCAAACCTCTTCGCAGCTGTCTCTGTAGCCACACATTCATCCCCTTCTTGTACCAGTTCGCACCACTCTGCAAACTCCTTCAGGGATTGCAGACGAGACTCACTACAGTCTGTAGGTAGATATAGCAGACCTCTCTGATTGGTCTGCTTCAGAGCGTGTGCACATCCGAGGGCGTGGTTGCCTGTCGACGCCGTTACTATCGACCACTGGTAGCATGGTTGTATTAGTATGATTAGATATATTGCATGTAGGTGAGCATTATGGGCGTTGCTGTGTTCAAGCATGCCATTGGGAGGTCGCCTTCGAGAATTCTAGGCGAGACATACTACAGTTTGTATGTAGATATAACAGACCCTTTCGATGGTCCGCTTCAGGGCTTGTAGCGATCCGACGACGTATTTACCAATGTATGCCAGTACTATCGTATACTATTGTTCGTATGCAGGTGTGCAAGTGTGGCTGTGTGGGCGTGCAAGGTGTGAATTTGTGGGTTAGTAAGATGGAGAATACTGTGTATACGAGCTCGACATCGAGCTCATACCGATGAATGAAGTTTTTTAGGGATTGAAGGTCAGGCTCGTTGCAGTATGTAAGTAAATACGATGTTCCCCCACTGACTGGTTTATTCTAGCGTATGCCAGGTAGTGAAGAAATGGTTGCTTGTCGACTCTGTAGTTTTTAGCCCTAGATGTAGTGATCTTATGTTAGGCCCTACAAGTATTGATGCTAAGCTTGCCTGCAGGCGTACATGTTTTATGTGGATATACAATACAATGTGGTTACTTTGACCTTTTGATGTGACGCCCTGAAAGTATGGTGAAAATTCGTTGTGAAATCATGCGATGAATGGTTGACAACCGATCATTGTAAAATTAGTGTAGCTATGTTCACGTGTTTTGCACCTGTGGATGCATATATATATATATATATATATATATATATATATATATATATATATATATATATATATATATATATATATATATATATATATATATATATATATATATATATATATATATATANAGGTA
>NW_014032119.1:0-1234 GCF_001186125.1 Sphaeroforma arctica JP610
AGGCCGCATCCTCAACCAGTTGATGTACGCTACTCATTATTATATTGTTTGAGATTTTCACCTAAATCTTTAGATGCTTTCCATTGTTGTGTACAATTTATAACACATTATTAAAATACACCACTGTTCGCATCACCGACCGTTTATATAGGGTTCCCTGAACAGTAAACAGCATGGCTTGTATCATCCACCGAGTCAGGTTCTCAATGATACTCTCATTGGCTCATTTGGTAGAAGCCACAAGCCATCTTTTTTTTCCTCTCTATTTCAAACACACCATGCGCGAGTTGTCTGACACATTGTACAATATGTATACAATATAGACATAGTCATACTAGTAAAAGTATATGTATAACAATTTACACAGTACAAAATATTAAATAACATGGTGTAATCTACTCCAGTATCTATGCACAAGGTAATTTGACTAATTTCTTACTCTGGGGACTGTGGAATGTATTTTTAATAAAAAAGAAACTTATTGGGCTACAATCTACATATGTCGGTCTACTTTATCAAATCTTTACACAACTACTCATTGAGTCACTTTACAGATTTGATCTATATATATGTACTAAATACGACAAAATCGGATTATTCGAATGCGGGACATGCCCCGATTCGGCTATTCCCCAATTTTATTTTATTTTCCATCTCTCCGAAGCAAATACGAGAGCGCGAGGTCATCTTAACAAAATGCCAATTAAAACATGTGCACCCGGTTTGCGTTCTGATATCAGAATGTTTAGAGTTCTTTCTAGTCCGCCATCTGCTTACATACATAGATTTGAAAGATTATCGGCGTTAACAGAGGAAAAGGAGGACAGGCTGCGGACAAATAGCAAGAAATTGTCCGTCGAATATACTTGGAGAGTTCGCCTGCTCTCTACTATTGATAAAAGGCTGTTGTCAACTTTTAATATTTTATGTGTACTGCTTTCCTGAAGACTATGTATTAGATCTTGCCAATGAGTACTTGCTATCCCAGCCTAGCATTTATTCCACTTAAAAACTACGCGATAGGCTACATAAGTTGAGCACATTAGATATATAAAGTACAATATAAGGAGAGAAAAAACTACACAATTTAACACCACCATGACACTCTTCACAGCTGTTGATCTAAAGGAGCCTTCTCCACTACTTCAAAGCACCGTCGATCTCAAGGGATCTCCGCTTCCGTATGAAGTGAAAGTCAACCGTGCACATTTCAACAAACCACTCGACACCATTC
>NW_014032118.1:0-1234 GCF_001186125.1 Sphaeroforma arctica JP610
CATGTGTTTCGATAAGTTGGTGCGGCCATCTTGCACATTAAACTGAAAGTATTCAAACTTGATACTGCGAATTGCCAATGGGAATAATATAGCGGGTTAGCTCGCTATGATATAGGAGTGAACGGCAAGCATTGGCATAGTGCGCAGCACCATGAAGTCGACGAAGCGCACTTATATTCCCAATACACGGAAAATACTACTTTTGTGTCTTGGGTGACGTTTGCTTTTAGGCAAAGGATTACCCACAACGCCCTCGTGATATGGTTTACCATTTGGGTGATTGGGTCTAATCTTGGAAAAATTTCGCTGTCAAGGTCCATAAATTTGAAGGTAATCGATACTCACAATTTAATTAAATGGGGTAATTCCCAAAGACTGCCTACCGCTGTCCATATTCCGACATTCCGTTGTCGCATCCAGGGCTACATTTACATTCTTCAGATTGGAACTAATAGTCTCCTCTAGATGAGTGCAAGTGCCCTCCACAAACACAAATATGTCCCCGGTAGTAACTGCACTGGAGTGCCTCACAAACATGGCCGATCGACCCCCCGTGTATGGTACACAGCTACCGTCGGTGGGTACTACTGAGCTCGTAGCAACTACATTGCTGGGACATCGCGCTGCGGGGAAGTCTGTGATAGCTACTTTCGAGAAGATAGATACGTCCTCAGGCAAGGGCTTCTCAGCATATCTTATCGAGCAATCCGCGACAAGGCAGTTTTTACATATAGCAGCATCGCCAGACACGTCGAAAGCCTGTAAATACACTTGATCGAATTTGTAGATGCGATTCTCCTCTGCGCAGTAATAGTCGTTGTAATAATGGATGCTGCCAGTTGTACCTCCGACGGGGTCAAATACGTATTGTGCGTAGAATTGGAAATTTCCGGGAATAAGCTGAGTACACGAGGGAGAGGTAGGAATTGTCCAGGAGCTGGATGCCGTATCTTCCAGACATCCCTCGCCAGTGTATACGGTCATGTTTATATCTTTCCACGTAGCAGCCCATACTGACGTGGCGTACAGTGCGAGGAGAGTGACCTTTTGTATTGACATATTCTTAAGATGCTCAACGAGGATTTTTTTTGCCGTAGGTCTGAGTTCTGACTCGTATGTTGTGGGTTTATGTATGCTGATAGAATTCGTAGCACAGTAGAATGAGAGAGAGAGAGTCTGAGAGAGAGAGAGATAGAGAGAGAGAGAGAGAGAGGAAGGAAGGAGAGAGAGAGAT
>NW_014032117.1:0-1233 GCF_001186125.1 Sphaeroforma arctica JP610
TATATTTGTATAAATATACATACAGTGTTTGTTTCCCATTGACCTGTCTCCTGTTGTTGTCTCCATTGGTTGCAGTTGTTCATTCGGTTGTTTGGGCTAAGATGGGTCGGTGGCCGTATTGGCCTTCGGTTGTACTGAGTGTCAAACGCGACAGAAGATCAAAGCAGAAGAAGTTTGTAGTCAGGTTCATCAATTACAAACCACTGGGAAAGGGTGAGTGGGGTTTTATGAACTGGTGAGTGTATGTAGACACTCCTGAGCATATGAATGTAAATGTTATCTGGTCTACTTATGAAGTGGTGAGTGTATATGAACACACCCGAGCACATGTATGTAAATGTTAACTGGTCTATTTATGAAGTGGTGAGTGTAAATAAACACACCTGAGCATATGTATGTAATTGTTACCTGGTCTATTTATGAAGTGGTGAGTGTATATAAACACACCTGAGCATATACATGTAAGTGTTGTATGCTCGACTGAGGGTTATGGCCATCCGCATTAATAAGGCAGTCTGTTGGATGGCTTCAATCCACAACCTTTGCGATCCACTAAGGACTGTAGATCATAGTTGTGTGTAAAGTGAGTGTCTATGGACTGTTGATCGTAGTTATATGTAAAGTGAGTGGCTATGGACTGTTGATCGTAGTTATATGTAAAGTGAGTGTCTATGGACTGTTGATCGTAGTTACCTTTAAAGTGTAGTGTAGTACAAGAGAAGCTCAACAGGTGTGTGTAAGTGAACTGAAGATGCGGTAGAGTGGTGTTCTATGATTAGATGCTCATAGCGGAAGGCGATGCGTATGTTGATGGTTGACTTCATGGCCGAGCCAACAGTACATCAGTAGAACTATACAACAGTACATCAGTAGAACAATATAACAGTACATCAGTAGAACAATATATCAGTACATCAGCAGAACAATATAACAGTACAGAATAACAACAGTACAACAGTACAACAATACAACAGTACAGAAGAACAACAGTACAACGGTAGAACAATACAACAGTACATCAGTAGAACAATATAACAGTACATAAAAACAACAGTACAACAGTCGAACAATATAACAGTACAGAATAACAGCAGTACAACAGTAGAACAATGCAACAGTACATCAGCAGAACAATACAACAGTACAGAATGACAACAGTAGAACAAAACAACAGTACATCAGTAGAATAATATAACAGTACAGATTAACAACAGTAGAACAATAGAACAATAC
>NW_014032116.1:0-1233 GCF_001186125.1 Sphaeroforma arctica JP610
AGACAGACACACACCAGATCGTCGTCACAGATACACCCACCATCAGCCACGGCTTGTCTCCGTTGAACAATCTTGCAATCCGGTTTGAGAAACAACCTCCGCAGTTCGTCTGTGCGATAGTGCACATCCATTGGTAGAGTGGCTTTGGCCTCCGAGAGCTTGTCTAGCGTTGAGCGTGAGAGCGTGGTAGACGCTTTGCTGCAGGCCAGCCGTTTGTGCCTGTGTGTGAGTGGTACATAGGGGAAGCATACTTAAGTAAGAGCCAAGTATACTGAGGAACGAGATATGGATTATTTGTACCAGTGTCTGTGGTTGCTTGAGCGCCGAACAGCATCTCAGCTAGATTCATACCCAAGTATGTAACGTACAAAGTAATATGTAGAATAGGCACAAGTGCGATACGTGGTTTGTGGTGTAAGGCGGGTGGTGTGTGACTTGTGCTATGTTGTCTGTGGGTCATGATATAATATAAAGGGTAAAAATGGTGTATACGGATCAGGTGATATGCGAACGCTATGTGCGAAGTGTATGGTGCATTTGGGCAATCATAATAAACTCGCAGAATGATATATGCATATGTCTATATTAGTCTTATATACTGTATGATATGTGCACATGTATGTACTTGTCTTATATACTGTATGATATATGCACATGTATATATTAGTCTAATATACTGTATGATATATTCACATGTATTTCCTAGTCTTTTATACTGCACTATATGCCAGGCAATCGAGCCACACAGCATAATATCTCTACAGCTGTAGTATCTAGTACAACCGCAGAAGGGGCTTGCGTACACAAAATGGATATCAAACTCAACCAATTCAAAAAGAAAAAGAAAAACAAGCAACATCATAAAATGTTCGCCTACCAATCTTCGCTACATGTTTTGGTGAAATCGATCCTGAATTGCATTCTGGGCTCCTTGCGCTTCTCCCCCGCCGTATTCCGAGGATCTGATTGGTAGAGAGGCATACGCACAATGAGGCTAAGTGAACTTAATTTTAATACTGGGGAAGGATAGATCATTTACAACCATGGCAATCTTGCTCAATTCAATGTGGAAACATTGAGGGAACACTCAGAAAGAAACGATAATCTCAACCATGCCAATATATATATATATACCCGTACAATATAAACACACACACACATACACACATACATACATACGTACATACATACATACATACATACACTTACACACACACACACGTATATATATAT
>NW_014032115.1:0-1233 GCF_001186125.1 Sphaeroforma arctica JP610
ACTCCTATATCAATCAGGGTCGGGCAGGGCGCACACGTGCCGGGAAGTGTTTCCGCCTGTACTCTGAGGCCATATTCACTGGGCTGCTGCCACCAGTGACTGTGCCTGAGATACAACGCATGAACCTGTCGACTGTGATCCTGTACATCAAGTGCTGCGGTGTGAGTGATGTGGTGGGCTTCGAACTCCTTGACCCACCCACTACACTGGCGACCCGGGAGGCGATGCGGGATCTCATTGTGTTTGGTAGGTAGATTTTAGGGTTTTGAATCCCCTTCCCTGAAACCCTTGAATAGTGGTGAACATTACCTGGTTATAGTATATGTTGTACCAACTGACTCAGATACGCGGGTCTTATTTCGGTACACTGTGTCTGCTTTCAGGCTCATTGACTGATTGGTATGGTGTGTGTGAGGTGAGGGAACTCGTATCATGGCTGTGGTGGCTATTCGAGACTTGATTGGCGTGATATCGTACTTTTAGATGACCATACTAAGTGTGGGTAGTAGGTATTGTTTTGGTATACTATATCTGATTAGTAGGTGTTGTTTTTGTATACCATATTTGGTTAGTAGGTTTTCTTTTTTTTGTATACTATGCATGGTTAGTAGGTGTTGTTTTTGTATACTATATTTGGTTAGTAGGTTTTCTTTTTGTATACTATATCTGGTTAGTAGATGCTCTTTTGGCATATTAAATCCGATTATTACGTATCGTTTTGGTATATTATGTACTGCTTACTGGCTGATTCCCTACTGTGGTGTGAGTTCCGTGGTTAGTTACAATCTCACTGACTGGCCCGCACAATTGGAGGCTTTTGAGGTGTTGCTTTACTTCATAGTTCGTGTTTGGTGTTCCACTTATTGCTGTATATTTAATACAACACGGTTCTAAATTATATATCAAGTACTGTTGAGTGATGTTTCAGACTGTAACATACCTATATCCGAGAGTTTGGTATTCACCGATTTAAACGTTAAGGTGTCGATATATAAAACTTGTCGTTTTATAAACAAACTAATACCAAATTAGTGTCACGTTTGCACATTACACCCAATTTTTATAGGCGCGCTCTCACCTAGAACGGGAGATGTGACTGAGACGGGAAAGCGGATGGCAGATTTTCCAGTATCGCCAGAGATGTCCATTGTCATTCTCAACAGTTTACCCTTGGGGTCCGTCTATGAGGTGAGCTGTGCTTATAGATCGATGTATATATATGTGTGGATATAT
>NW_014032114.1:0-1233 GCF_001186125.1 Sphaeroforma arctica JP610
ACGTTCAACTTCTATTTCATACCCCCATACCGTAATGTGTTTAGGGTCCGACTCTTAGGTCACAACTCACCAAGTCACAGACACAACCCCTCAATAATCGCTTTTTATAGCATAGGAAAACACGTTTGTAGATGTTTAATTTTTTCAATGCTCACAAATTGGTTCTAGAGTATTAATACTCAATCTATTACTCATATGAGTAAATAAATAGAAGTACCCTCTATTCAGAGTCATAGAGTAGTATTCACTAGCTCACTCAGAGAGAGAGAGGCTGAGTAATATCGAAAACACGATTACCATATTTGTACTATGAAATATTTTGTGTATTGCTCTTTATTGATTTTTTTATAATTTTATTAAAACTAAAAGTCAAATAGATTTTCCTTCGTTGTAAATACATAAACTACTATTCCCTACTCCCTACTAGTCCCTACTCCCGAGTCCCTAATGCTAAGCACTCACTCTCACAGACAACAAGTATCACCGACTCTCACAGACACGCACACGCGGTCACCGGTATTACGATCTGACCGAGGAGCACATTTTTTCGATACTAATTATGGCGAAAAATTGTCATATTATTTTTTCTAAATACTAAACATGCACTGAAAACGTTAAATATAAAATATGAAATTTGGAAAAATACGTAATACGCGGGAATATGGCAAAAAAAAAATGATATTTAAAAATTGAAATATGCCATAACTATGCCATATTTTTTATATAAATATGCCATATTCCTAAAATATGCCATATTTCTGAAATATGCCATACTTACGAAAATATATATATATTTACGAAATATAATATGCAGTATTTCACGGCTGTATTATAGGGATCGTATAGGCATATAGCCTGTATTATGCAGTTCTATCAAATGATTTATATAGGCATATTGGCTGTATTTTGTAGTTAGTGGCTGTGGTTTGTAGCTATATTAAAGGAATTGTACAGGTGTATAATGGCTGATTTATAGCTGATGTAATAAAATATCTCATATCCGTTTTATTTCATATACTATATTATATAAAATATTTCGTGAATAAGTGTACATATGTATATGGTACATATGGCGTATTTCTGAAAAATGCCATATTTCATGATTTAGGGTTTATATATATATATCTATATATTTATATATATATATATACATTTACTATATACATATATATATATATATATATATATATATACTATATCTATATATATATATAATATATATATTTACTTATT
>NW_014032113.1:0-1233 GCF_001186125.1 Sphaeroforma arctica JP610
TGTCTGTGTCTGTGTCTGTGTCTGTGTCTGTGTCTGTGTCTGTGTCTGCGTCTGCGTCTGTGTCTGTGTCTGTGTCTGCGTCTGCGTCTGTGTCTGTATGTTTGTGTGTCTGTAGGTACGCATGTGGTGTTTGTATTCGTGAGAGTAAGAGTTGTACCGGGAAGGTGTTTTAGTACGTTATATATTTTGTTTGATACTTGGTTCGCCCGCAAATTCGGAAGATCGCAACAAACGCCGAAGTATAAGCACTACCCTATTCCGGTCACCTCTACAAGTAAACCATATCAACCAGCATGTGCGGGAATCTATCCGCAACCAAGAAAAACTACAACCTTTTCTCGTCCCACTCTAACACTGAACCTCCCAAGTAAACCATACCACCCTTCCACGTGAATATATACTAGAAACCCGGCCGACACACGCAGTGTTAGCGTGTACCAACACTGTGTTTGTTATAGGAGATAGTGAGTGTGTGCTTCAAATGCCGATCTGTGCAACTATGCCACAGTCATCAGTATTTCCGTGAATCTATCCTTAACATGACATAACTACAATTCCTAGTCAGCCACTTCATCAACTTGGTCATGATCACCTCCATTCGTTTGAATCTATTCTTAGAACACCGGCCGACACGCGTAGTATGGGCGTGTAACAACACCGTGCTTGTCATCGGAGACTCCGAGCGTGTGCTGCATTTCGTCGATCTCCAGACTCAGACCTTTCTGTTTTCCCATGCGGTGATTTCGGATCCTTCAAAGAGTTCCGGTGCAAATCCGCCCGACATTTTAAGAATCATATGTACATCCCTCGAGAGGTATGTATGAGGTAGTGCTTGAAAGTTTTGAAACATTTTTGGATTTGGGCTTGCTTTTGTAACTGGGAAATTGTTGTGATCTTCAAAGGCATAAATATGCCGTCGGAAAAGCATGAGAATTTAAAGAGATGTAGCAAACATACAGCACTGCGTATGTAAACGAGTGTTTGGTAAGTTGTGCATGCACACCTCCATAGCGCATAGAACACAATTCTGAAATTTTCGGCCCGAACTGACTCGCCGCTCCTGTGAATATTCTTTATACAGCGCTGATTCCGATGTTGTATCTGACGAGTCTCTCTACGTCCTCTTTGCCGATGGGCATGTACAGCGTTACACGAACTTAAACCTATCGGCCCTTCGCACTGCAATACTTGCTACCTGCCTCGATCAAGCACAAGAGGTGAGGATAGTATATA
>NW_014032111.1:0-1232 GCF_001186125.1 Sphaeroforma arctica JP610
TGTGTGTGTGTGTGTGTGTGTGTGTGTCAATACAGTATAGGTATATGTGTATTGCACGATATATACATATATCTAAGGTGGCACACATGCAAAATGATTTATACACACAACACGGTTCTGCACTCACCGAGCCCTTTGCACCTGCGCTCTCGAGTCCGCTGCAATACCGGTCATAACGCAGCCCACATTCTTTGAGATGGAGTACATGTTAGTGACTGATGCGGGGTCTATCAGCTTATCGGGAATCTTCTTTTGCGTCACCACACAGCAGCTGTCCTTTCCGCGGATTCCTATCGATGTGAGTTGGCCCGAATTGATGGCCTTGAAGGCATACTCGACCTGTTTGGGACAGGCGTGTGCGTGTTAGAACTAGGGTGAGGTTGGATACAATATACAGGTTGTTTTAGATTCTGTGCAAGCACACGCACATACACAAGAACAAGCACAAGCACAAGAACAAGCACAAGCACAAGCACAAGCGCCAGCACAAGCACAAGCACAAGAACAAGCACATGCGCACGATACCATCTGGTGATATCGAATAAAGGACTATTTATCTACACGTGTGTGTATTGCAACTATCGTCCCATACCTTGCGCGCTAAATGCATGATGATACAGATGAACGAAAACTGCCATGATATGGAACGGTGCGTAAATGGGACCAACTATCCATATCTCATAAATTTAGATACAGGTCTGTTGTTCGTGAGCATACGCATACAAAAACAACTATATGCGATGTCTCTGTGAACACAGCGTACTGATATGCAAACAAATCAAAAGTTAATGGGTGGTGTATGCCTAAAAAATGGACATGGATCTCAGACTACCCGGCGCGCAAAGCTACGCGGCAAAATCGTAACAGCAGCTCTCTTGTAGATGGGCAGTCATGGACGCCGATAGAGATAGACTAGAAACATCTAACCTTCCATGTTCCGACCGAGGTCGTACCACGGGTAAAAATCGTGGCAACGAATAAACATCGGCTATTTTGATAATAAAACAATAATACAATGGAAAAATACCTGCAGAGAGAAACGATACATAAATTCGAGCACGTTTAGGCCAGATGCTCATACGTGCCAACATAAATATCAATGTCGAATATAATTGCATATTCTACAATGGCAGCTTTCCAACACAACTACAGCACATCTGCATATAACGAATATATAAAATTCAATACAAGTACAAGTGACACTCCGCAAGAAAAAATTGTTGAGTGGATAG
>NW_014032110.1:0-1232 GCF_001186125.1 Sphaeroforma arctica JP610
ATGGCACACCTCTCTTATGGCATATGCCTGATACGAGTACTAGCGATTTCATTACGTCATCGCAGAACTCACTACCGTTATCAGTGCACATAATACCTGGCCACCCGCTGTCAGCAAAGACTTGGCAGCATAATTCTGCCACGGTCTGTGTATTCTTATACTTTAATGGATAGAGTAAATTAAACCGTGACGCCACATCAAAGAAGTGGCATACGTAACGGTCGCCTGTGTGCTCGGACTTGGGCAGGTCAACCAGATCAATGATGACCCTGCGCCGTGGAACATCTTCAGTCACACTCTTAAGCGGTGCGAACCCATAGCGCTTGATCTTATTGAGATCACGGTCTGTACATGACTGATACACTCTGTCAACTAAAGCTGCCAGCTTAGGGTCCGCGATCCCATTTCGCTTAGCATCTTTAGGTGCGTCTACTACGTTCTGGTGCTTCAGCATATGGCTTTGCGTCAGCCAAGCAAGAATGTTTTTATCATTCTGCTCCTCCAGAATAAAGGTAGGGTGTTGAGAATCCACTTGCGTGGTCTCTAAGTCTGTAGTGTTTCCAGACTCCTGTCCTGCTTTCGCATGAGTGTCATAAGTACGCGGTTTAAGGTAATCAGCTAAGTGTGATACTCCATCTGAAAAGAAGTTTACAAACCCACACATGCTGTTCACATTTCTTCCTGTGGTTGGTGTTCGCCAATCTAACAGGTGTTCCACCTTACCGGGGTCGAATTTAATACCTTCCCCAGATATATGGTAGCCTAAGAACTGTATTTCGCTCATTGCGAAGTAGCATTTCTTCTCGTTAATCTTGAAGTTTTGCTCGTTGAGTCTCTTACGGACTCGTCTGACTAATGCGGCGTATTCACCCTTAGTTTTAGAAAAGATGACTATGTCATCTATATAGACTTGCACGTAGGCATGTCTGCAAACATTTCCTCCATTACTTGTTGGAAGAGTGCTGGTAAAGAGTGTAACCCGAAAGGTGCACCTCTGAACCTGTATTTTTTACCTTTCCACGTGAAACTAAAGTATTTACGATGTGGTTCATATACCTGCATTTGATGGTATCCTTGTGTAAGGTCTATAGTTGTAAATATTGTAGCACCTTCCATCCTTCGCAGTAGTTCGTTAATATGAGGTAAGTGAAAGCTATGAGTCGGCAGTATTTTATTTATCGGACTCATATCTAAACATACTCTGACTTTCTTAAACGATCCTTTAGAGTTAT
>NW_014032109.1:0-1232 GCF_001186125.1 Sphaeroforma arctica JP610
ATATATATATATATAATATATATGTATATGCAAGTCTTATAGGGTCTATCGCACAGTGAATACCCCTACAAAGCCATTTTGCCCAGAATCTGCATCTATGGATGTACTGCTCGAGGATACTGGATTTGTCCCCAATATTAAAAATTATTCTTCCAATACGTAATGTCGGTCATTTATATAGGCTTCACTGTAGCACTTTCAGCTTGAGATGCTCCAGCAGGAGGGGCTTCACTTATATTTATGTTGAGCATACATCAGCGTCCAGTTATTCGAGACTACTCGAATACACATTATTCAACGATTTCAGGTTATATAAGCCGCCATGATGGGATGACGTTATCAGTTTGACAGATTGCCGTGTCGCAGCATGCATGTCGGTATGTAAAATACGGAATTCTTCGTGCGTATATTACACAACCCAAGTATTTGCATATTTCATGTATATGCATCCATGTGCAACTGCAAATACGACACCATAAACTATACAAAACTACTCAGAATAAATAGTAGTTTATCTATATAGACTTTATCAATAGCTGTTTCGAGAATATTCCACCAATTCGCTCGTATAGAATAGTTGGTAATTTTTCTATATAGACTTTACGAGAATATTTCACCAATTTGCCCGTTTGGAATAAATAGTAACTTATCTATATAGACTTTATCAATAGCTGTTACGAGAATATTCCACCAATTTGCCCGTATGTGTGCCGGTATGCGATGCATCGTCCTCAGGGAACCTATGGTCTCTGTACATACGTAGGGCCAAGCTGCCTGCCGGAGTTTGCTGCCAATCTATTGCCTGGTCAAGGTACTGCGGTAGAGAGAAATGATGCTCTCGTATATCAGTACATGTCAATATGTCACAATGTATGTAAGAACTGGGTCCTGTGTGTGCGGTTGATTCAATTTCGCTTGGTGACAACGAGGCTCACATACGCTTGTTCGTCTAATTTTCAATGCTTGACAATTACAGACGTGTGTACATGTGTGTCTAAGACAGCCCTAAGTAGACTCGTTGAGAGTGCGTTGAATCGGAAAATAGATACGCGGTAATGATGACGACAGTTCACCTGATACTCGCATGGGGCATATGACGATCAGTTTCTCTTTTAAAGCGTGTATATGTGTGTTGCGGGGAGAGGGGTTTTGCTTGGAACACAATAGGCACCGTGCAAACAAGCTCGGTAAATCTCAATCGCGAGTGAGACAGATGATATATAAATATAAAT
>NW_014032108.1:0-1232 GCF_001186125.1 Sphaeroforma arctica JP610
TACAACAAGCCACTAATACTACACAGCACAGCACAACAGCACAACACCACAGCACCACAACATGTCATGCTTATCAACAGCACTCACACGTACATAACAACACAAACAACAGGTACTAGACAACACACCAACCACTTGCAACAAGCCACTAATACTACACACCAGACCAGACCACAACACAAACAACAGGCACTAGACAACACGGCAACCACTTGCAATAAGCCACTAATACTACACACCACACCACAACACCACAACATGCTATGCCTATCAACAACATTTCCATGTACAGAAGAACCCTATCGCCCTATGTGTCTGCCCTTGTTCTATTCTTCAAAGTGCACAATAGCTTAGGCATCATCGTCACACACCAAACATCGAGAAAATGTTCGTAAAGATGTTTAAAAATATGTTCGTAATGTATAGGTGTTTGTAAAGATGTCGGTAAAAATGTTTATAAAGATGTTTGTAATGTAAAGGTGTTTGTAAAGATGTTTGTAATGTAAAGGTGTTTGTAAATATGTTTATAAAGATGTTTGTAATGCAAAGGTGTTTGTAAAGGTGTTTGTAAGGGTGTTTATCAACATGTTTGTAATGTAAAGGTGTTTGTAAAGATGTATGCAAAAATATCTGTAAATATGTATGTAAAGATGTTTGTAATGTAAAGGTGTATGTAAAGATGTGTATAAAGTTGTTTGTAATGTAAAGATGTTTGTAATGTAAAGGTGTATGTAAAGATGTGTATAAAGTTGTTTGTAATGTAAAGTTGTTTGTAAAGATGTCCGTAAAGGTGCCTGTAAACGACGGTTAAAAACCAGACACCGTACATCGTCCTGCGTGGCAATGCTCCTGCAAATGAGCTGGTTCATTAACCCACATGTGGCACACACACCGCAGAGACGTCCACAACACACTCTGAGGCGCCATCACCCGAACACCCTCCATGTAGCACACACAACGGTCACAGGTAGTTTACCATGTCGTACAGGATGGTACAGTACTACCAGCTACCTACTCAGTCACATACCTCTAATATTTCTACAAATATGATCACCTGTGGGCTACTTATACCTCGATTATCTCCACAACATACACTACACCATCCCACGCACGATGGTACAGTACTACCAGCTACCTACTCAGTCACATACCACTATTATTTCTACAAATATGATCATCTGTGGGTTCTTTATACCTAGATTATCTCCACAACATATACTACACCATCCCAC
>NW_014032107.1:0-1232 GCF_001186125.1 Sphaeroforma arctica JP610
ACACACACACACACACACACACACACACACACACACACACACACACACACACACACACACACACACACACACACATATATATATATATACACTGCAGTACGTCTTATATTATACATCAAATTCCCACACTTCGTAATAACCAGATGTTCACTCGATATATTCATCAGTACGTGTACACGTTATTCATATCAAACGAAAATAACCATGTAACAGCAACATACTTATGAATGAGACGAGTGATTGATAACGCTTCCTGTGATCTTTAGATTCGTTAAGAAACACCTCAGCCTTGCGCAGAAGTCTTATCTCTTTCTCTGATGGAGTGATGAAATTCCGGTGTTGAGAGAACATCTCGGCGGCCGTATATGTATACCGATGGATATGTTATGTAGATATATACACATACATGTACGTATGTATGTACATGTATGTACGCATGTATTTGGTATTTATTTATGGGCTTATGTGAGGAGATAAAACTGTCACAACCACTTTTGCGACCAAGACCCCCATAGATCTGGCTGTTTGCCTGCTCTCATCTGTATCTATGAAACGCCGATGTAATTTGCTTATACCACATGTAGTAAACACTCATAACATTACATATACGTGCACATATCATTCATTACACATTAATATGTAGGCCAATTAATAATAGAGGCCATCTATTGACATATTCACATTATCACACACAAATAAAATATAAAAACCAGAAAAATAAATAAACATTCCGCATTCCGCAGGACAATGTTTCAGAAATAAATATTTTTTAAATTTCTTCACCCGATCGATGTCACAAAAGATTACCCAATCATATTCAAGCATGGACAAAAAGCTTTCCGGTATGTATTGTGAAATACATTTATACCCTCTCATTGCCCCCTCTACATAGCCCATGTTATAATTTAGCTGAAGATTGACCATTATTACATAGTTCTCTCTCTCTGCTGTGTGTGGAAGAACTGATCGCAAAGATAGTTGAAGTCTCAGATATAAAGTACATAGAGCGATAAATAGTTTGTAATACACACCAGTAGTTGTCTTTTTGTGTGCACATCTACACATGTTAATTTCAGATACAATTATACACACGCTCATCAACTGATTTGGACAACATTAGCCGATTATAGGGGTGGGCGTGTGTGAGTTTTAATCTGATGAATAAACGTATGCGCAATACATAATTATATATATATATATATATATATATATACTACACACACACACACACA
>NW_014032106.1:0-1232 GCF_001186125.1 Sphaeroforma arctica JP610
ATATTATGTATGTATATATATATGTGTGTGTGTGTGTGTGTGTGTGTGTGTGTGTGTGTGTGTGTACACGTTTTTTTGGTGTAGGCATGTGAGTGTGAGTATGAAGACGTGTACACACAGAAGTATATCGTTAAGTTGGTAGCCTTAAACGGATTATGATTATATAACAATTTCCAAAAAGGAATGCATATAATTTTTACCTTCAAAAGTGTCAGTTCATGCTTTTTCGCATGAGCTAGCATGGCTTCCCAATAGTCTGAACATTGTATAAAGTTGGGCACATCCGATAGTGGTTTGTCTAAGATAGAGGCAACGCACGCTTGCAACGCGTTACCCTCATTGGCCTTAAAGTTGGTCTGGAACTCTCTTCGCTTTAGCATATTGTTCTGATATATGCTCTGTCGCAGGAAATGTAACACAACAGACTTGTAGAACTATTGCCAACAATAACTAAATATATATATTAAAAGTTCATTTTTGTACACTGGATTTAATATGCATGCAGTACTTTTATATGACCCCTCCTTTCGAGTCTCGAGCGGAACAAAACTCCTGCAGAGTGAGAGGGTTTTTTAGTGTTCGCATATTATTTATATGATCTTTAAGAGCGAATGAATATGCATATCTATAGATTTCGTTGATTATACATATATTCCCAGCCCCCCAGTGGGAGTATAATACACCGCCCACAATCCTCAGAAATGACTTTCAGGGTGTCCCGTGAGGCCGTGGCCCGTCCCCAATCCCCCAGTCTGCCAGACAAAGTGAGTCCAGACTCCAGAGTGTCATGCATATTTGTCCGTATGTATTCTGGGATTTCTTAAAACATCGCACCAGACTACATACTGCAATATGAGTCAGAAGAGAGGTCTCGACTCTGATAATGGCAGTGCTGGTAACTATGCCGAACTCGCGGAGTCCGAAAGTTTTGAGCAAGTGTTGGATCCAATCCGTGTCATGCTAGAAGCTAGGGTTTGTATTTTTCGCGTTGACATGGCGTGTTTTTTTTACGAGATTGTGTGTACTAGTATATGCAGATAGTACAATTATAGCCCTTTGAAATGTTGTGTCGCTTGTCGATGCGTAGAAAATCAATATTGATATGCACACAAAGATATGGTTGGATGTGTGTAGACGAAATATTTCCATACAAGCTATATCTGGACACTAGTAATTTTATATATATATATATATATAATCATGATATATATATATATGGTATATATATATAT
>NW_014032105.1:0-1232 GCF_001186125.1 Sphaeroforma arctica JP610
TAGACCGTATTCATGGAAGTCTTTTCACCGAGCACCTGAACAAGATTTCACTCGAAAGCGAACTCGATCGGGGAGTTTCACCAGTGATTCCATCGCAGGCAACGAGGATGAGCGACCAGTCCAACGGCATAGCAATATGTCAGGGTGGGCCACGGGCACTCGTCAGTAAAAATCTGACGAAATCAGGGGCCGACAGCTAGAGCAATATTTGAGCGACCCACATGGGGATTATCGTAGGGAAGCCGAACGAGAACAACTACGTAGACGATGGGAACTCAGCGGACAGCACCGAGACTTCGCGCGATCGATGCAGGATATGCGCAAGGCTAGTTACGTCGACGACGGTAAGCGCAAGTCTAGTGACGTCGACGACGGTAATACTCATGGCAGCAGAAAACGACCACACAAATACGAACAGGCTAGAGAGCCGATCATGACACCAGCGCAGTGGAACGAGCATCGCCGAGCCATGTGTCAACGCCTCGAAGGGAAGATATCTTTATTTGTGGATGAACTTTGTCGAGCACAGGGAAACTACGATGTCCCAAGATGTACATTGCTAACGTCGACGATCGATACACTGAAAGGAGCGTTGAATACTCAATTGGAAGCTATCAGGAAGAACAGAGCTCCGGAGCCAAAGAACATGGGGCGGAACAGGTCATAGACCAAATCTGTGAACATGAGAGCAAGGCCACCGTAGACCCTACCTTTAAGAAGTTGGCGAAGGGTAATCCCCGCACCAAGGGTGTAGAGTCAGCCAGGGAACATTTGAACAAGATTGTGGAAGTTCACAAGAGAGCCTGGGAGCGAGCAGATAAGGGCAAGGGCTTTCCTGAGCGGTTGCTTAATCACTGCCTCATACAGGCCCTCGAGGTCCTGACAGGTAATATGACATATGAACGTACGCTACAACACCACATAGGTTGGGACCAGCTGGAGACTGAAGGCCTTCTCCGCATTTTAAATCCAGACAATGACGGTATTCGAGAAAAGGACAGGTGCAGACTGGAAGGAGCGAAGTTAGATTGCCAGTGACACCAGATCAAGCTGCAATGATGCGGAAGGCAGTAAGGAACTTTGTAGCAGACAAATGGATACCATGGGTAGATAGACAGGTGCAGAAGTGGATTCAAGATTTGGTCATAGTTCAAAGGGATACAGCCACTTCCGTCAACTTACCCTTGCTCACCGTGCCAGAATATACTCAATCTGGTGAACTAAAGAAAGTG
>NW_014032104.1:0-1232 GCF_001186125.1 Sphaeroforma arctica JP610
CTCACATATACATATACGTGCGTTTTATGAGCGTTTTATGCTTCGTGTACGGTATTCGACAAACGTGACAGTCTCACATACATCTACATGCACTGAAACACATGTTTCCGAACTTCATCAATTCGTATACTCACTAGCATCAGGAGTTCGCATGCATATCGTGACGTGTTCAATGTTTTTGTAAAAAATATACACATGATCGAATACACAACTGAGAGTACAAGTATGTCTAAAGCTAGTTAATGGGCGCGTATGTCTGCAAGGACGTATACCTATATTTGGATTGTATCTATCGAGTATCTCGAATATAGAGGAGTCATTAAAGGTAATAAATCTTTTTTTAGCTATAACCTGTACTGCCCAGTATTAGCACCGGTATGCATGGCGATAAAAAACAAAAAGGAAATATATGCGTGCGCAAATTCGAAACATATATTCTGTAGTCTGAAAGTACACTTGTGCAGATGTAAACAAACTTTGTGCACATATGCAGATATCCAAAAGTGTGTGATGGCAACTCGCATATATCTATGAAAAGTACCCTAGTAGTCAAATATAGATCCATGGTCAACAGATAAAGTGGACCGCTAAGAATAGGTATACATTTGTGCTGATATTGACTGTTTGCAAGTGCATATGCATGCACACAAGCATCTGCAACGGAGCAAAATACGCTCATCTATCTATACCCAATACCATTGTATTCGGTCAGAAGTTAAAGTGAATGTGTGAGCCTATCTCTACTTCTATGCATATGAGCACTGACCAAAAAATTCTGATTGTCATCCGTATGCATACACGCAAGTGAAAGAGCATACACATGTATGTATCGATAACATCGAATGTATCTATAAACCATACCAATACATTTGTACGAATCTACACACAACTGGTGCAGGCTTCTCTCTAATCCTATGTGCATCTTGGTGATAATGTTACTGTCGCGACTATAGCACGTATCTACCACGTGTACCGAGTCCCAATGGTAACTGAATCGAATCCTGCTGTAGTCATACAACACCTGTATGCATCACTTACTGGACCCCGAAGATGAGGTGTCACCACTTGATTGGTAATGAACCTATCATCGCGTTGGGATTCCTGTTAGCATATTAGACGCGCATATTGAGAGATTTAGGCATCTAACCAAAATAAGCATAGGTATAGAGATATCTAATGTTTTATGCATATATGTTGCTGCGGTAAATGCATATATACACTTATATATATAA
>NW_014032103.1:0-1232 GCF_001186125.1 Sphaeroforma arctica JP610
GTGTGTGCGTGTGTGTGTACATATATATATATATATATATATATATATATATAACACAGGTACGCACGCATGCACACGCACATACACACGCACATACAAAGGCACATAAGTATCTATACAAACACGCAGGCATTTATTAGAGTATGTATTCACATTCATACGCATGACTCCTACCATGTATCATAGACACATACATCCACTGGCATTTCGAAGACCATGTATTCACATGTACACGCGTGACCCCTCTCCCTGTACCACCCCACCGCCTGCCCAGGTGTCCATGAAAGACCTTGCTGAGGCGCTGAAGGCCATGCCCCAGCATCAGGAGATGATGGCCAAGTTCACGCTGCACCTGGGGATGGCTGAGAAGTGCATGGGGCTCTACGACCAACTCAACCTAGACGCCATCTGCAACACGGAACAGGTGTGTTTTGTGTGTTCGTGGATAGGTCTGTGGTACTGAATGTACTGTGTGTTCATCCGTCCTTGGTGAGAGAATATCATCACGCTGTGGTCGTTGAGATAAACTCTAAACCCTAAACCCCAAATAAACCCTAAACCCTAAAATCTTACGCTTTCTAACCCTTAACCCTCAGGACATGGCTATGGGCGTATCTGCGGAAGGGCAACGTATTGCCAACCACATCCCCTCAATTGTAAACATCTTATCGAACACAAAGGCCGACAACGACTCCAAGCTGCGCCTGCTGATGGTGTACGTGACTATCAAGGGGGGTATCTCGGAAGGCGATCTGAACAAACTCGCCGCCCAGGCCGGTCTTACTGACGTAAGTGCACGTATTTGCTGTAGATGACTGTATGTTTATGTAGTTGGATTTTATCGAAAGTATATGTACTTCACGGCGGTGAGTGTACATGTATACGTGTTTGTATCCCACTAAAACGTCGATGCTTTTCACGGATGTGGTTGTATTTATAACGTAATTGCTGCACACTTGTGTATGAGGACCATCATATGTATTTTCTATCTACGAGAATCTTCTGTGGTATGTATATCTCGTGATGCTAACGATGGCGGTATATATATATATATATTTATATTTGTGCATATATTTATTTATATATTTATATTTATCTTTATACATATATTTATATATATAAATATATTTATATTTGTGCATATATTTATTTATATATTTATATTTATCTTTATACATATATTTATATATATAAATATATATATATATATTTATATATGTATATGTATATAT
>NW_014032102.1:0-1231 GCF_001186125.1 Sphaeroforma arctica JP610
GTCTCAATTGCTGGTGTTTGTGTTGCTTCGTAGGGAACTATCACGCAAGAGATTACTGAGGGAAAGATCTGGATCGACGTCTACCTGTCAGACATAGTGCCCATCAAACAGGTATGTGGTTAAACTCTAAAAAACCTACGTAGCCTCTTTCTTGTGTTGATTGATCAAAGTTATTACCTCATTCATGTCTTGTTCGCATTATATGTCAATGTACCGTTTTCAGCATCAATGATACCCAGTGCTGGTGTAAGACATAACCCTGAATGGCTAGATACGGACATACACATGTGAGCTTTGTCTTTCTCATTAAGTTTCGTACATGCTTGTGTACTTATAAAGATAATATCATTGTTGATACGAGCAGTGTGTGTTAGTGTGTAGTTTGAAGACCACAGCGGTGTATACCTTACCTTTCTCCGACCACATCTAAAATCCTATGAACTATCTCTCATAAATTCAGTTGTGTGTTGTGTTCAGTATGAACTAACTAATAAATTCAATTGTATGTAGTGTTCAGTATGAACTGAAGTGTTATATACACATGCGCCACCGTATCCATAGTTCGTAGTGTTTCAATGTGTCCGCTGGTCAGCAAACCCCTAAACCATAAAACCCTAAATTCTTGAAACCACATCACACATACCCCATTGACACCCACTGCTACTGCATCCGTTGCTGAGCATGTGATGTTGACGAGCACTCGACCGGCTGATGAAGGGATCACGGCCTAGAAGACCCAATGCCAACGTACTCGCCACCAAAACCCTAAACCCTAAACCCTACTTGAAGTCTCTCGACTCTACTGGTTCCGTTTGAGAATCGATGTTTTAAACCCCTTAAACCCTGTATAATGCAAAACATTGTTTTGCATCACAGAACTTGTCGCTCTCGCTTGTGACGGATATTCGCCGGCAACTGCCCATTCAGCCTGGACCTTTCTCGCTCAAAGAACACGGTAAGGTCTAGAGCTCATGTGCATGTTTAAATGGCACGTGTGTGGTATGTGTGTGTGTGCATAGGACGCATATAATCGCACGTATGCGAGCGGTCCTAATAATCCAGTATTCAAGTCAGGTGTACATGTAGTCTAGCGGGATGTTATACATAGGGCGTGCGAATGTATTTCATGCGCGTTTACTGCGGACGTATTCTTCCGGGTGTGTATGACAATCGAAGTAACAAACCTATCGTGGGTTTGCTTCACTCGTTAGTGGATGTTATATATATATGT
>NW_014032101.1:0-1231 GCF_001186125.1 Sphaeroforma arctica JP610
TATAATATATATATATAATATATAATAGCACAACCAAATGATAACTTTTGTACATACCTCTTCGAAGAGATCCGAATCTTACTCGTGCTTTGGTTGGCCATGTTGATGTGATTATCTTTTTTATCGTGGTGAACTACCCATGAACGTAGGGCAGCGACTCTGTTGATATGACTGCAAGCTAATTTTGATGATATACCTTTGTTGGACGTATGTACCACTACAACAATTACTGGGATATGTTAGTGCTTGCGTCTGATTTTATCACTTACTATGTGGTAATTGAATGTATATGCGAAAAGTTGTGCGTACTATTTGCTTTACAGGATGCCTCGAGCCGTCGACTACCGAATAGTAAACACCCATACAGTACATCTTAAGTTGTCGAATGCCCATATATGTTCAATATTTTATCAAAACCCTACTCTGTGGTAATGGATCCTTAGGTTCTGATTCGTGGACCAATCTTCTGGCGAGTTCATTTCTATTTTGTAACCATGGAAACATGCAATCTCTATTTTTGCCTCAGATCAAATATCCTGCTGACCTGCTCGGTACATAGTAGCAAAAAGTGATCGTTTCAAAGTGCAATCTTGATATCAGCTGTCAACTGAGACAGAAGGACTTGATCATTCAGTCGTAGTATCTTCACATCGATCGTATGATTATACCACTTGGACCTATAAGTCCCTCATCCTATCGTTGCTCAACAGTGAATTTGTGTACTCTAAGTTTCACTTGTCAGGGATACTCAATTTTACCCAGCCTATACACTATTGCATACCGTTCGCTGTGGAGGTAAAAGATACGAAGAACACTCCCTTCAGATCTTGTGTTGCATAAAACTTATTGGCCTATTTTCAATTTTCAGAAGGCTATGTCAATTGGCATAGCCTTCTGAATTCATCATTCAAAAGACTATGGCTATGTGCAAGAGACCTGAAAACAGCTATGTGCATAGCCTGAAGAGAGAAAAAACAAGAAAAACAACCCATTATATAAACTACCAATTTGATGTAAATACTGACACTGAACAACAATGAAGAAAAAAAATTGACTGGTGCAGGAATCGAACCTACGCCGACATACGTCGATGGCAACTTGAGTGCCACGCCTTAACCGCTCGGCCAACCAGCTCTTGTACTATATTAAAATTAAATTATTATATATTACATAGTATTATAGTATTCGTTTTCTTTTTCTTCCCTTGGATTCAGAAGGCTATGTATTATTC
>NW_014032100.1:0-1231 GCF_001186125.1 Sphaeroforma arctica JP610
TCACACAGACACACACCCACCCACACCCACGCCCACACACACTCACTCACACACACACGTATATATATATATATATATATATATATATGTGTGTGTATTATTATATATATATATATATATATATGTATGTATGTATGTATGTATGTATGTATGTATGTATGTATGTATGTATGTATATATATATACATATATACATATATATATATATGTATAGATATATATATACATATACATATACATAGACATACATACATATATTTGTATATACATACGCCACACGCGTATCTAGCATCTCGAATTTAGGTGAGACGGTCTCAGCTCGATGCATATTCAGATCTTTGCCCAAGACATAAAGCTGACACAAGTTTTATGATTTCCATCTATTTATAGCTGGAAGTTTCCGGAGATCCAATGAAACCTGTGCTCATGCCGGAAGACGCCAACCCGGATAACCATATTGTGGGAGGTTCGTATCTGGACATTCTCAATTTCTCCAATAAGGACATCGCCTACCAGCTCACACTCATCGAATTGGCAGGGTTCCAGTGTATACCGGTGAGGAAGCGCATAAACTGTTGTTAGTCGCGTACATATGTTGCGTATCCATTGACCGTCGCAAATCTGACGTGCTTGGTTTGCGTCTTCGGAACGAGGTTTTGCGTGCAGTACCCATAAATGTAGACATACACCTACTTTATCGCATCACATATAGACATACACCATACTTTACCGCATCACATATAGACATACACCACACTTGATCGCATCTCATATAGACATACACCATACTTTACCGCGTCACATATAGACATACACCATACTATATCGCATCACATGTAGACATACACCATACTTTATAGCATCACATATAGACATACACCATACTTTATAGCATCACATATAGACATACACATACTTTATAGCATCACATATAGAC
Source organism: Sphaeroforma arctica JP610 (assembly GCF_001186125.1). Lineage (NCBI taxonomy): Eukaryota > Ichthyosporea > Ichthyophonida > Sphaeroforma > Sphaeroforma arctica. Next base: position 938 of record NW_014032100.1, read on the forward strand.
ACATACACTATACTTTATAGCATCACATATAGACATACACCATACTTTATAGCATCACACATAGACATACACCATACTTTATAGCATCACACATAGACATACACCATACTTTATAGCATCACATATAGACATACACATACTTTATAGCATCACATATAGACATACACCATACTTTATATCATCACATTTAGACATACACTATACTTTATCGCATCACATATAGACATATACCATACCTTAGCGCATCACATATAGACATACACCATGCTTTATCGCGTCACATATAGACATACA
>NW_014032099.1:0-1231 GCF_001186125.1 Sphaeroforma arctica JP610
ATATACATATATTATATGTATATATTATTTAAATTTAGTACTTATGCATATATATATATATGTATATTTACGTATATATATATATATATATATATATATAAATGTGTATAAATATGTTATATACATGTATATGTATGTACTGCACATATATGCTCCAAACGTAGGCCATTGTAATCAGCTCTATGATGCTCTCATCCGGCATCGGAATGAGCTTGAAGAAGCACGCTAGTAGTAAGCAACCCGCTGACGTTATGGTCGCGTTTGTGTATTTCATCACCTATGTATAAATATCTACATCCATATACATTCATATGTACACATGCAATATCCTCATCCACATTCACCCCAATCATGGGCACCCATTTCAGGTTCAACTGGACGAAGCCTATACACGCCACCAAGGGGAGCTTATAGAAGAACGCACGCGCTTGCAGAAGGAGATTGAACGGCTGCTACTGGAGAACGAGGAGTTGCGAAAGTCCTACCTGGAGCTGCATAGTATGTTCGACGGCGGTAATGTGGCGTACAGTGCACGCAGCCGGCGTTCGGCCATTGAGATGTACTCGGATATGCTGGACTTACTTTCGAAGTACAACAAGGATTTCGATATCGAGGTGTGTGTTTGTAATATGGTGTATATGTGTCAAGTTTTATATTTGTGTGTACGCATGCCCATGAGTGTGTCTGGGATTACATGGCTGTTTCGCAGGGGCAATCTGGCGCATAATTCACGCAGCGAGCGATCGGTCATTCAGATGTATTCGGATATGTCGGACTTGCGTCGATTTTGAGTTTGAGGTATATATTCATGACCTTTTTTTTCTGCCTTTGTTCATCTTATACAATATACTCTAGTAAACACCTTTTTTAATACTTCATGTGGCTAACACCAGTCGTCTATATGTACCAATCAAACCACAGGACAGTCTACCTCGGGTGATTGTGGTGGGGGATCAGAGTGCTGGAAAGACAAGTGTATTGGAGATGCTGGTACAGTCGCGTATATTCCCCCGTGGACATGGCGAGATGATGACAAGAGCTCCTGTACAGGTGAGACGAACTTTAATATATGTATGTGTTTTTACATCTTATTCTTTCACCTTAGTTTATATATATATATATATATATATATATAATATATATATACATTTATATATGTATATATATAGAATGTGTGTGTATTTGTATTTGTATTTTTCTTTGTCTTTGTCTTTGTCTTTGTCTTTGTGTT
>NW_014032098.1:0-1231 GCF_001186125.1 Sphaeroforma arctica JP610
ATATATATATATATATATATACATATACATATACATATATATATATATATATATATATATATATTTATATATATATATATGTTTATTAACTAGATCCGAGTGAGAGTATCATACGTAGCAACAAGACTGCACAAACACGCGTGTACACCGATCTCTGCATACATAAGCACGCAAACACACATACATAACGATCCTTAGATATATATACACGGATGAACAAATGTGGAAACCGCTTCACTGATGGACATGACACATACGCAAGGTCTTCATTCTCAGTACTGGGGGTGTTGACTCCCACGGCATCTATGGCCGATGCGGCATCTGTCTCTGGAGCAGGCTTGGGTGTGAATATCTTGAATTCACCTGCGGAGGGACAATTACCGGGTAGTGAGCATGTATGTACCCATACATCGTTTGCATACATGCCCGGAGAATATATATATTCATATAAATACAACAAGTGTGTTGTTTAATTATGTGAATGATACTGTTGGGTTGTATGTGTTGTGGATTCTGGTAGTTGATATATATGATGCAAGTCAAGTACAAAATACAAGAAGCTTACATGGCATGTTAAGCTGGGTGCCATATCTGGTGTTAAAATACACAACCGATGTATCCACGGCATACTTTCTATGTAACTGTTGGCTATAGTCAATAATATTATATAGTTGATTAGTCATATGCTCATAAACAGCACAGTACAATTTGATATGAGCTCGTTCGGAGACATTGATACATACTCGTATGCCATAGAATTTTTTCCATTTTACACTGATATAGTAGCAATGACATTTTGTGTGAGGATGCAATTAAGAAAACGATATACTTTTGAGCAACCTCGCAAACATATGCACAACCTCGCAAACATATGCACAACCTAATATTTGAAAACGCACACATTACTCCCCTACGCATATACACTATGAAGGATGGAGCCACCGACATAGACTATTACGAATACACAGAGTGCTCACCAGGTGATCACTATCGCACGCACTAACCCAAGTGGAAATTTAGACACTCGAAGATACATTTTCAGTTTACAAACGTATGGGAAGGATACTTTGAATCTGAAAAGTACATACTGTCGTACATGGCTCCTCCGCCGTTGACATCATTGAGCATCTCCCATACAATGGTAGTCCTACAGTAGCCCTGATCTGTAGCGAACGTGTACAATTAGTCAACAAAGTCCTTATCTCGATAATAATTGGGTCACATATATCAA
>NW_014032097.1:0-1231 GCF_001186125.1 Sphaeroforma arctica JP610
TTATATATTTGCTCTATGATGGTTTAAATTTAACCTAATACCCAGATATAATAGCCGCATTTACGGTATGTGCAGCGCTACAGTGTCGTGCCCTGAAGTTTCAGCATGCTCTAAAATCTTGACATCTCACCAATCAAATCGCACAGAGGAAAATGGCGGGAGAGGACATTGACGTCGAGAAGTTGCTCGAACGCCGAACACGCACACAGAACCATCTGTCGCGACAAATCAACATGAACACAAATAGCATATGCTCAGACGAGTACTACAGGTGTGTGTACGTGCAGGGTTATATCTACAGGGCTATAAATAGTTCAGCACCATGTCTTAACATGAACACAAACAGCATATGCTCAGACGAGTACTACATGCGTGTGTACGTGCAGGGTTATACCAACAGGGCCATCCAGGTCTAAAAATAGATGGAGGCTTCGTAGGTATGGAGTGTCTAGCTATAGCTACGGGACATGGGATGTTTCTTTATACTGTGCAGCGCTGCGAACATTGCTGCGGGAAAGCTGAATTATGAATATTCACTAACTGCACGTTCATCAACCAGTTATTGTCAAATCTAAGCGTTTTGATCTATCATTATACTAAGACCCTTAACCGCATACATAGACCATTGTAACAATGTTCTCGGAAAGACGCATTCTTAGCTCTTGTATGTACATCCCCAAGCCTTTTTATATATCATTGTAATATTGGCAATACACCTATTTATCAATCAATATACTAATATCATTACACCTATCTATAAACCATTGCATAAACATCATTAAACCTATTATAACCCGTTCCTTAAATATCATTTAACCTATTTATACACCCTTGCATTAATATTTTTAACCTATTTATACACCGCTGTGATATTCTCATTACGCCTATTAATAATGCGCTGCATTTATATCATACACCGTTGTATTCATACCATAAAAGGTTATAATGATATCATAACCCGCTGAATTAATATCAAAAATCTGTATTAATATCCTGCAGTGAACCAGCCATAGTGAGCAAAAGGTTCAGCAGTCTAACGCCACGCATCGAGAAGAGCAACCTCCCTAGCATGAGGGAGACTGTTGCTTGGCTGAAGGTACGATATACCAAAATAGATACAACATTGTGTCTTCTAACGGGCATGAATATATGTACACTTACATATATATATATATAAATATATATATATATATATGTATATATATATATATATATATATATATATATATAT
>NW_014032096.1:0-1230 GCF_001186125.1 Sphaeroforma arctica JP610
TATTCGTGTGTGTGTTTGTATGTGTGTATGTATGTGTGTATGAAAGTTGTATGTATGTATGTATGTATGTAGGAGTGTATGTGGATCAGCTATGTACTAATCGTAGCAATAGTAGGTAGTAATGGAGGCATCATCGTATTTAATACTCTCTAATCTCTATATGTTTAACCGCCAAAGCAAAGTTTATAACATAGCCAGTGAGTGCAGCTCTCCAAAAATAGTTTGTCCACTGAACTGCTAAGTTGAGTGATTTAAAAGTATCGTAAACCAATATATTGGAAAAGTATATGTCATTTAACTACGATTTAAACGGATATAAATAATATAACTTCCAATCATTATATTAGTTGACTGATTCTATAATTAGAATTTCCCAACTGCTTGTATTATAAGGTTCCTCGAATCTCCCAAAATTCGGTCCTTATTCGCCAAATCCAAAAATCGTCCCAAAAAATGATTATCACAGTTTTGGCGCCAGAAATTCCAAATTTCCATATTCGGTAGAGACTGTATTCTGGTCGGACCGACTCCGAGACAAGCCGGTTCTAGGTAAAGGATAATTGGACGGCCCTGTTTCCTGAGTCCACGGTTAAGAATACAGCCCCGACTAATGAGTCTGGTCTTTTGTACACTGGTTCTAGCGAGGCTAAACTTCTATCTTAGCATCACGATAGCAAACAACGTGTACGCTTTTACTACCAACTGTGTATATATTTACATGATAACAAATAAACATATTTACATAGCCTCAAAATTGGTTTATTTACCCTCCACCATGACACCATCCCGCGAAGCGGAATGTACGATTTATAAAACCCGCGAAGCGGGATGTATGACCTCTCCTTAGAAGGCTATACAAAATAAATCTTTGAAAAATGATATGTATTTATTATGAATATATCGACAATAAAATAATAAATAAATATTTTCAAGCAAGAGTTGAAGAAAGGAATACATAAATACTCAAGCGGCAGAACTGCAGCGAAGTGAAGTACAACCGTGAAGTAAACAATAAACAAATCCCTGGTACACGATGGGAGTGACAGACGCCATGCAATCCGCCGTACTTTGGCCTGTGCACACAGTGGGCTGTTTACTAGAGTTTGCTGTGGGGATAGTAGTGAGCATAGTATGGTACTGCACCAAAGGATTCCCCAAAATGAAGTATATACGTGAATCGGCGTTGTTGATATATAGCGACAAGAGGTTTATGAGCATGTGTTATATATA
>NW_014032095.1:0-1230 GCF_001186125.1 Sphaeroforma arctica JP610
GTGTGTGTGTGTAGTATATGTATGTGTATATATATATATATATATATATATATATATATATATATGGCTATACAGGTTCGCGTGCGTGACTCATCACAGTATTGGGGTTCTAAACGTACCTCGTCGTGATAGCAGTGGATCGTTTAGAATGCGAGGTGTATCTATCATACATCAAACATATGACATAAAAGATGTAAAGCATATCCCCTTTTATTAACGCAAGCGTCAGTCAGTACAATCGCTATTTTACGCCAGTAGTACGTTATATAACAGGCTCAAAAATAATGCACACGATTGCGTCCCTAAACCTTAACAGTCCGATACACAACCCACGAGTCGATTCAGACGCTCCTGCAACATACATACATACATACTACTTATCAAACACAGACCCACAGAATACGCCCATATGTGCACCGTGCGGATACTTACCCTGTGTTGCAGGCTCCCCCTCCTCCACTCTATCACACACACACGCACGCCCTTCGCAGACCACGTGGTCAAACACAGACGCACGCAGCACCGGAGGCATGCACAGATCAAGCAACAACGGTGCCATATCTCTCAGCACGCGTTTCCCGCCAATGCTGTTGCTGCGGCGTCGTACGAGTGACATCCGTTGCCATGACAACGCCGACGCTCGCCGTTGTGCGTGAGAGCCAATCAGATCGCTTTCTGAGTTGGGGTTGGGGTGGGTCAGATTTTCTTGACTGCCTGTTTTGCTGTGAGCGAGCCCACCTCCCGAACTGTTCTGCTGATTGGGAGACGCACGTGTTTTGGATTGTGTGGGGGTGTTGGTGGTGGTAGGTATCTGGTCGTACGTTCTATTTATAGCCACCATACTGTCACCCAATAAGATTTCGCGGCTGGGAGTTGAGTCTGTGGTAGACGTGAAGCGATTGAGCGACCGCGATGGTTGTTCCCTGTAGTACCGAACATCTGGGGCCATGACAGATGCAGTTCCTACAATAAGAGAGAGGTCAAATACAGGTTAGCTGACAATTAACATGCTCGTACAAACATGGATAACTGAGCATACACAGTATATATCAGCGCATAGATACTCCGCTATGCTAGGTGCGCTGTTGTGTATTGGTGTGTGTATAGCTGCATATGTTTGGATATTGAAACATAGGCGTCGACACAGACTTACATAAAGACATGGGTCTTCTCACGAATACCATACTAAATGCAACATAGTCATATGAGTACATACATATATATATGTAA
>NW_014032094.1:0-1230 GCF_001186125.1 Sphaeroforma arctica JP610
TGTGTGTGTGTGTGTGTGTGTGTGTGTGTGTGTGTGTGTGTGTGTGTGTGTGTGTGTGTGTGTGTGTATGTATGGACGGATGTATGTATGTATGTATGTATGTATGTATGTATGTATGTATGTATGTATGTATGTATATATATATGTATATATATATAAGTGGTATATATGGCATACACCACTCCTATTGTAACATAATTGTAGAGGATAATTTAAGATATCTGTACAAGCAGTACTTCTGTCTACAACAGTCAGCGCTTCCGGGAAGAGACGCAGCACCACCCGGCTTTCAATTCGTTAAACAGCATAGCCCACCCATCCTTCCCTAGACCTCGGCAGTACTCCATAATAAAACGATACCAATACCTCTACTTACCAATCGCATCACAACAATGTAGTAGTCACCTTGAGCATCTCATACAGACGCCTCTCTCGTTCATCCCCACCCACTCTCGCAGGTGGTTACCTTTGACCTGGAACTGGGGCAGGCGGTGGAGTGTGTGTATCCTGACATTCTCAATGGTATGTGTTGTGTCCCACTCCATTGGGGACCCCCCACAGTGCGTTTCAGTTGAATCTCTCGATGGTGTGTGGGGTGTTGCGCCGAGGCCATTCGCCATGGCACAGCGGTTTTAGAGTTTTAAGGTTTTGTATTGTAGGGTTTAGGGTTTTAAGGTTGTTGCGTGTGCAGTGACATCTGCCTTCCGCGTTGGTGTGTTAGTAAGTATAGGTAAGGTGTCCTTAGGGTATGTGCTAGTGACTGTATTAGTGACTTTCAAGCGCTCTCGCTTCGTCGACTGTATCCTCTTCACAGACATGAACACTTGTCGGAGCTACTGTGCTGTCGGGTGCGTGGTGTACCTGACATATCCCAACACCTGAGAATACCACCACGTGGTGTTTGAATATCTGTGCATCGTCGTCATATGCATGACATGGTTTGTGTGTCACTTATCTGTCTCCTATACACTCTTATTTACATCTCAGATGAAGAGAAGAAAAGTATAGCCTTCCTGTCGTTCCCGGATTCGAATTCCGCGATAGGCGACACCATGTTCTGTTTCCGCACACCCACGATACCAACGCTGTCGGGCCGTCATCAGTTGGCTGCTGGTGCAGCAGTAAACCGAGGGGGAGGTAATACTTATGAATATGTCTGTTTCATTTGTATATACATATACATATATATATATATATATATATATATATAATATATATATATATATATAG
>NW_014032093.1:0-1230 GCF_001186125.1 Sphaeroforma arctica JP610
CACACACACACACACACACATATATATATATATATATATATATATATATACTTTCCTACATTAATTAATATACGTGTAATACACATACAACGCGCTTGTTAATAGCATTACTTATCAAACATTATATTAAGTGAGAATATAATATATATATATCATATATCGAGAATACAAATATACTATCGCATACACTCATGCACATCCGAGGTACATACCTTGTCAACGTACAAGTAGTTTGTAAGCTTATGTAGAAGGAGATAGTACTCGACCATCACGACAGACCTACCGGTTAGCGTGTGATATGGTTATATTTACTTCTGTCTGTGAGATGTGGTCTTCAAAGAATAATAGCCTCTCTGGGATTGGATTCTTGAAAAAATATGTCCTGTGCAAACTTTGTTTATATTTGTGGTTTTTGTTTATTTGTTTAAAAAAAACAACAAAAATCAACTACAGCTATTTTGTTGAAAAAACTGTATTTCATAGCCGTCTGAAATTTGTTCTATTTTCAGTAGGCGATGAATATTTTTATAGAACAAAAACAATATTGGAAAAAAACACATCACATGACGCCAATATGAAAATTCGTGACTCCATAAACATTGTGTAGTCTTTTTACAACTTGTTCGCACATCGCACACATCGGGTGGATATGACAGCATGCAAGTATATAATATGTTCAATTTCAGAGGTTGTAATATATAATTACTAGTGAACACTGGGAATAGAGCTGTTTTCGAAAATCTGTGTATGATAACATAAGGAAACAATTTATAAGTAAAGATCAATACAACTATGAGTGCACGAGGTAGTCAAAAAGGGGATGGGGAGGAAGCTGTGGAGATAAGCAAGCTATTAATATCACAAGAGAAGCAACGCGCTGATCTCGAAGCTAGGCAATGCAATGAGATTAACAAATTCCACACATGGGTAGAGGAGGAGATACTGGCTGTGTGTCGCATGGACACACCCCAGCAAGCCACTCAGGGCCAACAAGCAAAGGAGAAGAGTGTATGCGAATACCTCTTGAATAAGCGTTACGGCAAAGAGGTGCGTTTTAAATAGTTATTTTAGTATATATATATATGTATATATATGTACGTATGTATGTATGTATGTATGTATGTATGTATGTATGTATGTATGTATGTATGTGTGTGTATGCATATATATATATATATATATATACATATATATGTGTGTGTGTGTGTTGTGTGATGATCATGAATATAT
>NW_014032092.1:0-1230 GCF_001186125.1 Sphaeroforma arctica JP610
GTACCCGTGGGAAGGATACACAAACCAATGACAGAAGTAATATATGTCGGTGAGTCTTCAGGGGGTTGCATCATTTACAATGAAATTCAACGTACACGTGGGAAGGATACACAAACCAATGACAGAAGTGATACACGTCGGTGAGTCTTCAGGGGGTTACATCATTTACAATGCAATTCAACGTACACGTGGGAAGGATACACAAATCAATATGACAGAAGTAAAATATGTTGGTGAGTCTTCAAGGGGTTGCATCATTTATAGTGAAATTCAACGTACACGGGGGAAGTTACAGAAACCAATCGGACAAAAGTAACATATGTTGGTGAATCTTCAGGGAGGTGTATTATCTATAGTAAATTTAACTGCTTCTGAGGATATGCAGAAATCAATGGCCGATATAGCCTCATTTATATATACGCATTGACAAGTCACCTGTGGCTATGTAAGACGTGTTCAAAGATGCTAAGGAGTTCGGTACGAATTCGTACATTAGGGACAAGAAAGCCCTATGCTAAACATTCAGTTCAAATACATGACCACTCAATATTCCCAAGCTTACGAGACAAACTTACCCTAAGAAAACGTGCGCCAGACACAGGAAAGACTATACCTGGATACGAATACACAGCAAGCCTGCCGGTATGTGTTTCCTACGCACACACACCATAGTAGCATATTTCGTATGCAACAATGTGTTCCTTTACACACACTTACCGTAGTGGCATGTTTTGATCGGCGCGTCGTGAGCGCCCACTTGCTGAAATGTATTGCTCGCCAGATCCCATTGCATCAGCGTTTTATCACAGCCACTGCTAAAGACCTTCGCGCCATCCGGAGACCAGCATGTGTCTAGAACGGGTTGTGTGTGTTCCTTATCGCCCATTACTTTGCTTTGGCCCTGCGGTGAGACTTCCCAGCACCGCACCTTGTTGTCCCAAGACGATCCAATAAGGTAATTGCCTACAGGACTATATGTAAAGCAACAATGGCAACACTTGAGAGCCCACACAGGAGAATCTTAACGCTACATCATATACAAGAATATAGGAAACAAGGGTTGGATAAATAAAGATATAAGAACTGTATGTATAGTGATCATGTTCGTGTATACACACATATATATATATATATATATAGGGTTAAATGTAAATGTATATTTATCTATATACATAGATAAAGAAATATGCATATAAACATATATATATATATCAAAAAATATATAATATA
>NW_014032091.1:0-1229 GCF_001186125.1 Sphaeroforma arctica JP610
ATAGATGACATAGTCATCTTTTCTAAGACTACAAGCGAACACGCCGCATTAGTCAGACGAGTCCTTAAGAGACTCAACGAGCAAAACTTCAAGATTAACGAGAAGAAATGCCACTTCGCAATGAGCGAAATACAGCTCTTAGGCTACCATATATCTGGGGAAGGTATTAAGATCGACTACGGTAAGGTGGAACACCTGTTAGATTGGCGAACACCAACTACAGGAAGAGATGTTAACAGCATGTGTGGGTTTGTAAACTTCTTTTCAGATGGAGTACCACACTTAGCTGACTACCTTAAACCTTTTGGACACTTAAGATGTCATAAAGGCAATCTAGGAGATTTGTGGATTAAAGAGTGTGATGATGCATTTAAAGCGCTCAAACACGCAGTCCAACAAGCCCCAGTTGTACAAGGGCCAGTCAATGGCGTGCCGTTTGAAATAGCAACGGACGCCTCCGACTTAGCCTTAGGAGGAGTATTATATCAGGTTATAGATAACAAACCTAGATATATACAATTCTTTAGACGAGCAATGAATGCTTCACAGTTGAATTATCCAACTGTTAAACAAGAGCTATTAGCTATAGTGGCAGCCCTAACACACTTCCGAGATTACTTATACGGAACAGCATTTACGCTGATGTGTGATCAGAAATCTCTTCAATATATGAAAGAGATGAAACCCGACTTACAATTACTGAGTCGCTGGCATGATACAATAGCAAAGTTTCATTTTGATATAAAACATCTGCCAGGAATACATAACCATTTACCGGAAATGTTATCACGCTTCGTACCGGACTTTAATAAATCCGTACGCGAGATACAAGTCACCGACTGGAAATGTAACCCCAGGTGGTTTGAACTGGCTCAAAAGATATTTGGGCCACATACCATAGATATGTTTGCTGCACATCATAATGCACAACTATCAAATTACAGGACTTTAAATCATCCTATGGGAGACGCCTTTCAAATAGACTTCTCCCAACATGCGTGGGCTAATCCACCATGGCAGTTAATTGCCCAGCTATTAAATTATGTTCATATACATAAAGCTACCATCACGTTGTGTTGCCCATTACGGAGTAAAGATCCATGGCTCAATAAATTGATCTTAATGCTGGTTTCTAACCCATTCAATGCGAGCCAATATATTTAGATAGGGAAGTAGATATTTTCCTATATCAGGGCACCCGAGCCGTCCAGAAGACGCCCTGGAGACAT
>NW_014032089.1:0-1229 GCF_001186125.1 Sphaeroforma arctica JP610
GTGTATGTGTGTATGTGTGTGTGTGCGCGTGTGCGTGTGTGTGTGCGTGTGCGTGTGTGTGTGCGCGTGTGTGTGTGTTTGTGCGGCGTGTGCGTGTGTGTGTAACTGCGACCATTGTATTTCCTCATTAGTGTGTGTGTGGATTACGTGCCAAATACACTTACAGCTCACTATATTTCTATGGACATACGCACATCATGCATTTCATCTGTTCAGGGTGTGGTTGCCGAGTTGAAGGCTGTGATGGTACATGCTGCGTCTGGAGATGGTGATCTAACTGTAGGCAATATGGCACAATTAGCAGCACAGACTGTGTTTGGGATCATGGGCCAATTACAACGCTGGGTCAGGACAGAGAGCGAGGTGAGAGTGGTAACTGGTTTGTACGTGTATATATGTTCCAAATTTATTGTATGGATAGTGCTTTATATTCCAGCCATAGAAATAGATTTTGTTTTGATGTTTAGGGGTTGCATCTACTCAATGAAGTTAGCATGGATAGACTGTTTGGAATCATGGGTCAGTTACAGCCCATGGTCCAGAAGGAGGACGAAACAAAGTGTTTGTTTCCCCGTGCTACTTCTTCATGTAGCTATATCGAACTATAATTTATACTCAGACAATACCTCGAACGCCTGTCAATGTCAATGGTCAGGACTGATGTGGCATGTTTTAGGGGTCTGTCGTTTTGGAGTGTTAGGGTTTTAGGGTAGGGGTTTAGATACGCAGGGTGACATACACGACCGGAACAAAACCCATCACGCAGTAATGCGTGAGATGCTAAAATATCCCAGGGCTGGCTGCCAGTACTTTTCTTTCATGCCCCGTCCTGTCATCTGTCCTCTTACCTCCCACAGGGTGCACCCAATGACCGGTCCAAAACCCCATCACGCAGCAAAGGCCACTGCAGCAACCGCAACGCCATGAGTGACAAACGAGAGGAGGTGCTGAAGACTCTCTCGACCATCTCACAGCTGACTATGGCGCATGCCGCGTTCAAATGCGGAGCGTATGGTCGTGCACTGATGCACTTTGAAGCCCACATGCGGGCCTTGCATGGACTGGACTTTACAGAGCAACGGATGCGCAGACACGCACATGTCTTGCAGGTGGGTTGTGCGTGTACAGCGCATGTTGAATATGATGTGCAATGGGAAGATATTTGCACATGTCTATCGTGAGTTAGATATAATACATATATGTATATGTATATGTATATGTATATGTAT
>NW_014032088.1:0-1229 GCF_001186125.1 Sphaeroforma arctica JP610
ATATATTATCATCATTCACACACTTGGTCTAAGATGTAGAACTGTTCCTTAGGCAGCCAGCCACTTCGGCGCTGGACATCGCGCATGACCGCGCGACTCTCGGCCGTGTTGAACTCAGTCCACTTGTGGTTCTTTTTGATGCTGTACAGTATCTCGTCGGTGCTTTTGGGACGCCTTTTTCGGCGCCAGATGATCAGTATCATTGTGAGCGGGATGACTAACCCGAGCACAGCCAACGACACAATCAGCGACAGAGACAGTGACGAGAAAGACGACTCCGCGGGAATCACCTCACTGTGGAGATGGAGAGGGGTATTATGGTGTCAATGTGACGTACAAGGTAGCGAGTGAGTTCACTGGTGATAGGGCTATAGTCAACCAGCTATGATAGCGTATTGTGGGGAGAATGTGAGAGTGAATGAGAGTGAGAGTGAGAGTGAGAGTGAGAGTGAGTGACATGGCGGTATCCCTGAACGAGCGGGTGGGATTGTGTACTACTAATGCCACAACAAACTCTGGCTGTTGTTAAAAAACAAAGAACAAGCAAGGGTAGAGATACCACGCACACGGAAAGTGGTTCACTAAAGGTGAGGGGTATGTGTAGTGAACAAGCAAGGGTAGAGATACCACGCACACGGAAAGTGGTTCACTGAAGGTGAGAGGGATGTGTAGTGAACAAGCAAGAGTAGAGATACCACGCACACGGAAAGTGGTTCACTAAAGGTGAGAGGGATGAGTAGTGAACAAGCAAGGGTAGAGATACCACGCACACGGAAAGTGGTTCACTAAAGGTGAGAGGGATGTGTAGTGAACAAGCATTAGGATTGTACTACTACTTATGTCAGGCTAAATTTGTTGTGGTCAGAAAAGGCGCGCCTGAAGATAGGACGAGCGCAAACTAGAACCGCTAAAGGGGAAGGTCCACAAAGCCAAAAAAAACAAATCAGACGGTGGTTGTAAGAATCAATACGCTAGGATGAAGAACTGAGAGAGTACTATGGAGCCTTATCAGTAGCGGTGCCTCTAGGTGGTAGAGAGAAGACAGGTGGTAGAAATCGTGAGAGTAAGTGGGATATATACATCAAACGTGCAAATATATACATATATATACACGAACGAATGCAGCCTTGTTTTGTGCAATTGCCGATGACTTATCATCGCGACATTCCTGCACCAAAATAGAACCGGTCCTGCTACCAAAAAATTTACCCCCAAATTCACTCTATATA
>NW_014032087.1:0-1229 GCF_001186125.1 Sphaeroforma arctica JP610
AAACAAACAAACAAACAAACAAACAAACAAACAAACAAACAAACAAACAAACAAACAAACAAACAAACAAACAAACAAACAAACAAACAAACAAACAAACAAACAAACAAACAAACAAACAAACAAACAAACAAACAAACAAACAAACAAACAAACAAACAAACAAACAAACAAACAAACAAACAAACAAACAAACAAACAAACAAACAAACCTGCAATGCTGCCACCACTGCCCGTTGTGGGATAGGCGACGTACACGCCGTTAGCAGCGCACAAGTGTGAGTCGACCGATACATTGGTGTTCACATCTCGCACACCCTCAATGTTGAAGTTCCTGTGCAGCGCTTTCCCAAGCACATGGCGCAGCTTGGACGACCGAACCACTTCAATGTGCTTCTTCGCAGGCACCGGAAGAACCTCTGAAGGTGTGTCACTCTGTGCTGGCACCGGAAGAGCCTCTGAAGGTGTGTCACTCTGTGCTGGCACTGCATCCGACTGAGGCGAGATGCTCAGCTTGGCCTGGCCGGTTGTATCTGTATATACAGACGACGCATATGTACTGGTATTATAATGCTGACTTGGTCATTGGGGATGAGCGCAAAGAGATCAGGTGACCAGTGGGTATAGGACTAGTGCTACGCATGCAGATAACGTTAAATGATTCCAACCATTATCTTGCGGTGTGCGTGGGCTGGTGTGTATGGTTAAGCCTACTATCCGAATACAAGTGGGGGCACAAGCTGACCCTCCACTGTTTACATCACGGTGAGTGTACTTTAAAAACACGCATATTGCAACGTATTGAATGCACAAGTACACCTCTGAACATGTATAGCTCCCTAGCGTTTTACTAGGTGAAACCCGACATATATACAGGTACGACTTAGCATTTATGTGTGCATGCCAAGAAGCGTACAACTGTCCGTACTCATGGTTTTCACCTTCCTCTACACCCCGTCAATGTCAGGCACCATTCCCGGAAATCGTAAAGTATCCATGACCAGACCCAAAAGTGTATAGGTTTCAAGGCACGGGATTTCACAGCTTTTATCTTACAAATGTCATAGCCGTTGCGCACTTAACAGGCATTGGATATAGATTCGCTACTCTATCTCACTCGCGTAAAACGCTATACATACATATATATATATATATATATATATATATGTGTGTGTGTGTGTGTGTGTGTGTGTGTGTGTGTGTGTGTGTGTGTGTGTGTGTGTGTGTGT
>NW_014032086.1:0-1229 GCF_001186125.1 Sphaeroforma arctica JP610
GCCCACATGTGCATATGTAGGTAGAGTCCCTGTGCCTTAGCTTGGTTTTGATTGGTGGTACTCATTCTTGTTCATGTCTTACAGGACTTCGAATTCACGGTGGAGGCTGGCCAGAAACTGAGGCTTGGAGAACCACTGTGCAAGGCGTAAAAACCATAATGCTGTACGTTTAATAAAAAACCTGGTTTATTTGTGGCACTGTTCTGGATGGAAACTTATAACTTTAAAGTGGACTAGTATAGTATTAATGAAATGCCAAATATGCATTATCAAGTCTGAACTATAATAGTAAAACCATTAGGGACGGAGGCTTCTTTTATTTCAGGTAGAGTTATGTATTTATGTGAAAATGCCGAATATATATTGATAAACCTGGTCCATTTATTATCCCTGTTCTGGATGGAAACTAGTATCTTTAAAGTGGATTAATGTAATATTAATGAAATGCCGAATATTTTTCGATATATCTGGTCCATTCAGTATCCCTGTTCTGGATGGAAAGACCTTTAACCTATAGATTGATGTTTTCATGCACAGTAGTCGTCATATGCTTGGCTGCCTATTTAGCTTGGTCGATTGAATTGGATAACAATACAAGTGTTTATGAATGGTGTTGAATTGGGTAACAATACAGGTGTTTGTGAATGGTGACGTATTGCAACACTTATAGAATCAAAGATGCGAGCCCTGGCATGCCTCTGATGAAGAACGCACACGTGCACATAGGTCGAAGCGAGAACATGTTAGGAAGTAATAAGGACTTTTCAGTAATATATATGAAGCTGCTCAGGCATGACAAGCCAAACTTTAATTTAATGTATCCAAAAGACGAGTGTCATTTCTGAACCCATAAGCGCTCAGGGAATATGATGGTCATGTGTAAAATAACTTCTGTCTCAACGCGATCCAACAATCAAGACTTCGTGTGATAGTCTTGCATGTTAGTCTTCTCGCACTCATCGTATGTAGCGAAATACCTAAAACTAATTGAAAACCCTAAACCCTAAACTAAAATAGTTGTGACTTCGCGACGATAATCCCCCCGGTAAGAAGGACATGCGTTATATTGGTGAGCGATAGGGTACTTAATATCCAACCGACATCAAAGCAGTTTAAACCCATGTACACAGATCCGCACATTGGTATTTAGTACAGATATTGTGGTGTCAATTCAAGGTAAATAGAACTGGGAATATAATGTTGTAGTCACTATTTGATGTATGCATGTA
>NW_014032085.1:0-1229 GCF_001186125.1 Sphaeroforma arctica JP610
GTATATGCGTGTATGTATATATTGGCTATGTTATGGACAAGTATCAAGGTTGAATCACTAACTAAGTCTGTGTCAGAGTGGGTAGATGCCTTTATATCCTTGTATATCTGAACGCTAGTCACACTGCGTGACTTTCGCTTAGACTGTAACATACATCCTAGTACCGTATCCTTGCGTCTATTACTAATCGGATTTTTTGTATCTGTTGGGTGTGCGTGTGGTCACAGCGGAAGTGCTGTCCTTCTGCGCTGCCGAAATCTCAAGCCTGTTGGTCGACAACTTAGTGCTACAGAAAACAGATGCCATTAGGTGAGTAATCGCACACATTGCATTACAGATCACACAATCTAGCGCATATGCACACAATCTAACGCATACGCACAGAATAGAACGCATATGTGGTCTAACCACATGCTCAGAATATAACCATGTGATCTAACCACATGCACACAATCGAACGCATATGCGCAAAATATAAAGCGTATGGATATAGACGACAGTGTGATACACTGAGTGCACACACAGTCACACTTGGAGGGCAAAGAAAGGTGTTGCTTGGGCGTCGTGTGTGCTGGCAGGGGCTATTGTGAATATATATATATATATATGTGTGTGTACGTGCGTGCGTGTGTGTGTGTGTTGGTGCTCATACTTCTCGTACAGGTGCGTTATAGCGGCCTCTTCTTTCCACCATCGGATGAGGTTGATGCGCGTATGTGCTGCTGCCTGCTGTATGTTTTTTTATCTGCTGATGTGTTGTGCGTGTGTCCGTGTTTATCACATTCACCGTGTCCACCTGTTGGTGTCTATACTTAGCATTGTATGTGTGTTGATTACTTAGCATTGGATGTGTGTTGATTACTTAGCATTGCATGTGTGTTGATTACTCAGTGTTGCATGTGTGCTGATTACTCAGTGTTGCATGTGTGCTGATTGCTTTAATTGCTTCTATTCTGTTTACTTAGTGACGTGGGCAAACAGTCCCCAGATGAGCGGCAGTCGCGGTTACATCTGATCGTCTCGTCGTCATTAGGAGCGCTTACGACTTTTGTGGACAAAGTGCCGCACGACGTCTCTAAGGTGTGTGATGTGCTACACTGTGTGTCTATATACAGGGGTGAGACATTATAGATTTAAATATATATATATATATATATATATATATATATAATATCTATATATACAAATTAATATAATATATATATATATATTTATACATATATATATAT
>NW_014032084.1:0-1229 GCF_001186125.1 Sphaeroforma arctica JP610
CCTCATACCATATCATCTGTGCGCATCAGACACACTCTCATGCAGCTGCAGCGGTTGGATGCTCTTTCGCGGTCTCCCATCCAAGCTCACTGCAGTGAGTCTCTCAATGGAATGGTGACTATCAAAGCCTTCGAGTGTGCACGTGATTATATTGCTCGCAACTACGACATTGTGGACGAGAACACCGCTGTGTTGCTTGCCTTTACATCCAGCCAGGTGGGTGTATCTGTGTATATGTGATTGTGCATAGGTGTGTATGTGTGCATGTGTGCGTGTGTGTATATTTGTATGTGTGTGTGTGTGTATGCATCTGTGTGTGTGTATGTGTATGTGTGTGTGTGTGGGAGTGTGCATATAGGTATATGTGTATGTGCGCTTATGTGTATGTGTGTATCTGTGTGTGTGTATGTGTCATATGTGTAAGTGTACACATGTGTATGTGTGTATGTATGTTATGTGTGCACATGTGTACGTGTGTATGTATGTATGTGTGTATGTGTGTATGCTCTATATCACCAAATACCAGGCGTGTACACTCAGTGTAGTGTTGTTCTGCCTTAGATTCAGATGCACTATATACTCAGACCACAAGATTCCACTTCTCCCTTTGTTTATTAAGTACTGTTGTGATATCATGTCCACACGAATGCACACACGTGCAGATGTCCGCGCTACACATCTCTTGCTGGACTTAGGGTTCTGGGTTGGTGGGTTTTTGGATTTTAGTTTGGATTGCTAGACCCACAGGTACTCTCGCAACGGTGCAATGGCATTTCGTTTGCGGTACACTCTGCGCACGAGAATGTCATTGGAATGTGCATTGACATTCCACATCTACTCTGAGATCTACTCTGCATAAAACAGTCGTCTATACTCCTAAATTAATTGCATGAACTTTCACTTCGCCACGTACACGTATCTACCAACACTCAAGCTATTCCCCTATGCATTCCATGACCAACTTTGCGGTTTGCGGTTTGCGGTTACTCTTATCTGCTACAGCGATGGCTCGGTTTGCGGTTAGAACTCTGCGGTGCTGCGGTTACTTTGACGGTGGGATTGGTAGCATGGTTTAATAGAACTCAATTAACGGGAGGAACAGCTGGCCTAGCTATTCTCTGGTGTGTGAATTATATATATATACATGTATATATATATATGTGTGTGTGTGTGTGTGTGTGTGTGTGTGTGTGTGTATAGATAGTATATTTATGTGTATATATTTATAT
>NW_014032083.1:0-1228 GCF_001186125.1 Sphaeroforma arctica JP610
ACACACACACACACACACACACACATATATATATATATATATCGCAGCCATGTCTTTGATGATATCTCAACTGTTAAAACAGGCTCTCCGCTCGTACATCCACATCGATCGACAGCGAATGGTATACAATAAAAGTAGCGGTACTTAACTGATGCCGAGGCATTCACTCTACCCAACACATGGATAGAACATGCATTCTTTATTGAGATACCTACTGCTTGTCTACCTACTATTACCTTATATATCTTACAAAGATACCTACTATCACTCAGCCATATCTTCGCTTATGCCACATCTCTCGCAACAGTCAAGTCAGACTCCCACCGAGCTGTTGAATCGCTTCACCGTGGTGGTGTGCGATGTGTGATGCTGACAGGAGACAACATTCACACAGCTGTGCATGTGGCCCAGAGGGTTGGCATGGTAACGGCGCTGGGTAGCGACCAGGACCCGCCCAGATCCGCAGCTGCAGATACGAGCGTGAGTTTAACTGTCGACCAATCAAATCACTCCGCCGTTAAACCGCGGCTGCTGATTGGTACAGTTGAGCCCGGCTCACCGGACGTTGTGAAATGGGTGGATTTCTCGACAGATCGTGAAGTATTGCAGGTTGACGAAGAGGTTTTTGGAACGGAAGTGACTCGCAAAAATAGGTGTGGTTATATTCAAAATATATGTATGTGATACTGTATGATGTAAGTTAACAAGTAAGAGACGGCATATATGCGTTATTTATATAGTTATATGGAGAGTTCATATGTATAGAGTTGTATATAAGTCATATAGCGTATATATGTATGGAGTTGTATATATGTTAGATGTATGGAGAAATGTTTACAACCAACGCACACACATATTCGTCGCCTAGTCGACAATGTGCAACGGATCGAGATGCATTGCACACAGCTTGTTCCTTTTGAGGAAAGGACTCACAAATGTACTTTAACACCACAGAAATACGCAAATCGGTTAAATAGTACACCCACTCATGAGTAGTTCACACCACTAATCAACCCAAAGCACTGTCTGATGCAACCCGCATGTCATTGTCCACTCGATAATAGTACACACATTGGTATTTTAATTTTACAGGCGGAGGCGCTTCCGCCGGCCTGCCACCAAACGTCATTCCCCACAAAACGTACCGCTATTAGGACCGAATTCAATGTCACGTAACGAAGGCATTGACAGCGACTGCATCAGTCTAGACACAGGTATATATACATAT
>NW_014032082.1:0-1228 GCF_001186125.1 Sphaeroforma arctica JP610
TATTGTAGTTAATCAGGTGAGAATGGCACAGAAAGGTGTGACCAAGATATTGGTACTGAAGATGAAAGAAACAAAAGAGAAGCATAACGGATGTGGAAAATCATGACGCGAATCCCAGCGGGACTACAGCTAAGAAATAGAAGTGCAATGTCAACCAAGATGACAAAAGAGGTTACTACTAGTGTGTGTCCATCTAAGAGGGGGTATATGCTACCATTTCGCACTTAAAGAGTGGACATAAATACATGGTAATAAAAATGTTCAATTTTCATCAGGCAGATACAAATTTGAAATAGGTCACACTTTTGCCCTATGTAAGCGACTGTGCTTAGTGCGAGCAAGGTCGTGTGCTCAAGAGCTAGATATGACGTCATAGGATGTCATATTTCTCTGGCTTTTTGTCATCTGGGCCAAATACAACATACAGCTTTGTCTTAATTTACTGCATTCTGAGACTGTTGTTGACTGGGAACGGGTGTAAATGAATTTACACACATGTCGTTAAATCGTCGCAAATATGTCAAAATAATTCATTTGATGATGGATGGGGACGACAAACTATCTCTCCTAAACCCCTCTCGATATATTTTTAAATAAGATAAATAAATAAATACTGTGTTGTTTCTTAGGGGGCTATTTAATATTTAAGGTATTAAAGTAGTTATATGTTCATCACTGTTCACATGTCCAACACTTCATCAAGCAAACATCGGGACCATTCGAACGATTCAGCGTGTATACAATCTACATGTGCAGGGAAGCTTGAGTTCTGCACATCCCCGTGCCTAAAATATGCACACACATGTGTATATATTTATACAAGTGTCCATGGTATAAGATTCAATCAATTTAGTCTGGTAAAATCAGCAACGTAACTTTAACATATTACTATTCCAACGTGCAAGACCCTCTATAGGTTCACTAGCAATATGTCGCTTTATACAAATCTGAGAAGAAAGGGAATATCAACTTCCAGGGTGTTGATAGTGATACTTTCCTTCGTGTTCCTATATCTGCTCTTCTCCCCCACTGATAAGCCTTCCAGTGATTTTAACGATTACCACAACGACGATTTGGATGTGCCAGACGAACTATACCGGCCGAAGTTGAGGCCCAGAATTCATAATGCTGGTAAAGTGGACCTCTTGAATATATTTAAAATATACAGACTCGTATATATTGTAGATATTTATATTTATTTGTATGTGAATGTATATGTATGTATATA
>NW_014032081.1:0-1228 GCF_001186125.1 Sphaeroforma arctica JP610
TTATTATATATATATATATGTGTGTGTTATATATATATATATGTGTGTGTGTGTGTGTGTGTGTGTGTTATATATATATATATATATATATATATATATATATATATATATATCTCTCTCTCTCTCTCTCTCTTTGTGGGCAACTATCTTTGAAAGGAAGAGGATGTCCAATCTCTCGTGGATGATTTGAGGTAGCCGGGGTGTCTCGGAAGTTGGATCATACACCAAGTATTTACTTCCCTCATGGTCCTTTTGCAGATATTTCGATGTTTTGGAGACGTTCATGAACATCGGACCCATAGTTGACCTGGTTGTACTCGATAGGGACAGACAGGGACAGGGCCAGATCGTTACGTGCTCAGGGGTCAACAAAGACGGTATGTATATGGTTGGACATATACATAACATAATCTGGTAGTTCGATCTATTAGGTGTTCGTTGTGCCGGGAATGTACTCCTCTAGACTCAGGAAAGTAATTCTATGGTACTTTTTAAATTTTTCGGAGCATTTGCTTTTCTTGGTTCATACCTTCAAGTGTGCAAGACTCCATCTATCCTTTATCACTATATTTTGCTTATCATATCGTTTAACGGTTTCTTATAAAGCACCGCTTCTCATGTCGCTATTGATACATTGAAGGTCTCTCATCCTCCAACATTCGTTGTCCCTCCTTGCTCAGGTTCACTACGTGTTATCCGCAACGGCATTGGCATCTACGAGCATGCGGCTGTGGATATATGTGGTGTGAAGGGCGTGTGGCCCGCGAGAGAGGGTTCTGCTGCTGCCAAGGTACAATACTTTCTCACATGTCCTATGCAGAGGTGCTTAGATCACTTGTTGTGTGTATTCACATTTGCGCTGATAGGATGATATTTCGTGTTCTGAGCGATTAGCATCTGCCTCGCGGTGGTTGTCATTCTTTCAATTTCAGGTGGATATCATCGGCACATCCTTTAGAAGCAGAGCTCGTGATGGGTGTGCTTATGACAAACAATAAATATCCCATTTGCCCTTCACAAGCACACTCGTTGGGGAGTATAGTAATTGAAACATACCCCATCGACCTCTGCTACGCTTATTAGGGACAGGACAATGTGCTGTGCGTGGCGTTCATAGGCGAGACGCGGTTCATCCGGTTCTCGGGGGATGAGATGGAAGTGTTTGAGCTCGAAGGCCTCAAAGCGGACGCCCAGAGTCTGTACTGTGGCAATGTGCAGGATAAGTTCC
>NW_014032080.1:0-1228 GCF_001186125.1 Sphaeroforma arctica JP610
ATATATGTTAATGTATATTAATATTTGATGTCAATCGTTCATTATCCAAATTGTGTTCGTATGCATACTTGTATATTGTTCGTGTATGGGTTAGCTGCATGAATCCTCATATTCATTTCCACGGCGTATAGTCTATTTTTAAAAACATCTGAGTTCTATTTTTAGACACACTTGATCTATTCCAAACACATGAAATCTATTTTTAGGTCACAGCCGATGACGTTCGGTGGATGGCCACTCTTCTCTTGGGTAAAATCGGTGCAGTGCACACGCCGCTGTTGCTGCCAGAAAGTTTAACTTCAGAGGAATCACGCAAAGATGGACACTCCAAGGTATGTATATATAATATGTATATCTTTTAGTATATATTCAATACCACGTATACATTTAAGTATCGAATTATAAATATGTATGTGTATGTATGTATATGTTGATTAATCAGTATTGTAAATATATATTTGTAAGTATGTATCTGTATGTATATATATACATATTTATAGTGAATATAAATGTTCGATATTATGTACGTGTATGTGCATGTATGTATATGTGAGCTTATTAATATGTATGTGTATGTATGTATATAATTATGAATATGTGTGTATGTATATGCATTCTCGTTATTACGTGTGTGTGATTTTTATGTAAGTTTGTTCAAATATACATGTATGTATGTACATGCTCTTCGTTATGTAATTGTGCGTATGTTTATGTACATTCCCTAATATGGTGTGTATGTACATATATGCGCATACCTCTGCGTATGCATGTGATTATCTATGTTTTTATGTAGTGAAATACGTATTCAGCGAAGCGTTCAAAAGGTGCAGGGGTTGTGTATCCATGCTTTAAGTCAGTATAAGTACTTGCGCACTCCGTTTGTTGGTATGCACAAATCATATACTCTGCATCGTGTAAACAGTTGGCACTACATGCACCAGTCCTATTAACTAATGGGAGTTAAATCTCCATATCCAGTTCCGATAGCTTCATTTCGCAAGTGGAAATTAGGATTACAGTTTCAGGATATATTTATAGAACAGATACAAACTTATTGTTTTATGCACAAATAGAGCGGCCATCTCAAATGGAACGACAAAGATCTACTGCTTTTCTCGCTGGCTTTCAAGAGCTTGCGTGTGGAGTTTGCTCTCGGTATGTTTGCATAATTATTCATGTATAGGCGCATGTGTCAGCATATATATATATATATATATATATATATATA
>NW_014032079.1:0-1228 GCF_001186125.1 Sphaeroforma arctica JP610
ATGTATATATATATGTATGTATACTTTAATACAGTACAAACTGATACATATATATATATACGTATCACGTACACCGTACTCATTGTGAGAAAATCTGAACTCTAATCTCTCTGTATACGCTACAACAGTTTGCACAGTGATCCACTCTTTTCCATGATACAACCGCATGTCTTCTATCTTGTACGACTCTAATCAATCAACCCATCAAACTCAATATGTCACGGTGAGAGGCAGATGCATACATAGAGTAGCTAATCCTGATCACACACCAATCTAGAGACCTGTTTCAACTAAGCAATATCCCGCCCACCTCAATAGTGCAGGCTAAGTGATTGCCCAACATTTGTAGTCGTTTCAAAATGATTAAAAAAAACCAAGTTTACAATGTGGTCATGTTTTTCAAGTAGGGTTACACCCGCCCACCTCAATAGTTCACGCTAAGTAATTGACCAACATCTGTAGACATTTCAAAATAATGGTAAAAAACCCAAATTTACAATGTGCTCCTGTTCGTCACGTAGGAAGAGAGTAGTCGACCGTGTGCAAACAGAGACAGCAATACCACTGCAGGACACGGCGCTGAGAATTCCGTTAACGGAAACGTGGTTATGGAGCCCGGCTTATACGGTATGGGAGTGTGCTCATCATCTTGTTATACGGTATAGGTGTGTACTTTTTCAATGACATCGGGCCTTGTTTATACGGTATGAGTGTATCCTTATATACAGGACATCTACCCCTGTATATATGGTATAGGTGTGCACGTACCCAAGGGCTTTTAGCCCGGTTTGTACGGTATGGGTGGGTGTACATCCAAGAACATGTAGCCCTGTTCATAGGGTTTATAGGGTTTATAGGGTATGGGTGCGTTTTTACTATTCATACACACCACTTACACATAGACCTACATACAAGTAAAATAATGTGTATCGGTCATTAACAGATCCTCATGTTGCTATGGTTACTAATAAGGGACCCTCCGTACGCACCACTTACAATCATTCTTACTTGCTATTACAAACACATGAATTGACCGTAAACAGACCCTCGTGTGGTTACGGATGTCAGCCGAGGCGCCAACACCCCGAGCCCCAACCCAACGCCCCAAAGTGACATCGACACCGACCTAGACATCGCAACAGGGATGCACAGCAGCAGAAAGGGACGGCCACGCAGACAATGCAGGTGTGTTGCTGCCAAACCCTTAATACATCCTTGTTCGTATAGC
>NW_014032077.1:0-1228 GCF_001186125.1 Sphaeroforma arctica JP610
ATAATATATATATATATATATATATATATATATATAATATGAATTAATATATCACAAACTTTATCAAATCATGTTAAATTATATACTAAACGAACTAATACCTAATCAAATCATAATAAAATATATACTAGAATGAACTAATTGATAGCAAATGAAGATAAAATATATACTAAAATGAACTAGTACATAACAAACAATAACAACCCAATTTTAAATATGTATAAAAGGAGCAAATACATAACAAACCATAACAAACCAAGTTAGTATGTATATAAAATGAACTAATACTTGACAAACTAAGAAAAAATATATACTAGAAAGAACTAGTGCAGAACAAACCAAGATAAAATATATGCTAAGATGAACTCATGCACAACAAACCATAACAACCCAAATTAATATAGATATAAATGAATTAACACACTACAATTTAAGTTGAAATATACACTAGAATGTACTAATACATATACGATAACAAAACCAAGTTAAACATATACATAGAAAATGAACCAATACCAAAACAAACCAAGGTAAAATATGTACTGAAACGAACTAGCACATCACATACCAAAAAAAGACATATATAAAACGAGCTAATACAAAACGGAGTAGGGCTCAACAGCAGGAAAAGCACATTCTCGGTGTTACGTCAGAGTGAGCCAAACTCAATCTAAACTACGCAGTTATCAACTACATGCGATGTAATATGAACGATAGGTACTTACCGCGAAATCGTCGCATGCCCTAATTTGGGAGCTCCACTTATTCAGGAATGCAGCGCATATGTAGAGATGGAGTGAGGCAAATCCGTTGGTTTCGGACAAATAGGAGTCCCACATGCGGATGATACACCTGTCGATGCATCAAGAAACACAGAATAGAACTACGGTGAGAGTTGGCCAGTGGTGGTGGTTTAGGGATTAGAGAAGGTACAAATGTTTCTTATACTGGGATATATACGGCTGTTTGTGTGTGGTGCAAGAGGGGTTGATGTGTGTGAGGAATACAGGCTGATGGTGATAGCTAGAGATTATGCATGTAGATTGGTACTAGGACGTACAAGGGTATTTATGTGTAGTGCAATGACATTGGTGGTGGTTGTGTTGTTTAGAAGTGTATAGAGGCGGTAAACCCACCATATGGTACCCAGTGAGCGATTATTAGTGAAGATCATAGTCAATATGTACTGTGATGAATTGCCAGTAGTCAAAAATATGTGCCTATATAT
>NW_014032076.1:0-1228 GCF_001186125.1 Sphaeroforma arctica JP610
ATAAAAGTAGTAAATATATTGATAAATGTAGTAAATATGTTGATAAAAGTAGTAAATATATTGATAGAAGTAGTAACTATATTGATAAAAGTAGTAAATATATTGATAAAAGTAGTAAATATATTGATAAATGTAGTAAATATGTTGATAAAAGTAGTAAATATATTGATAGAAGTAGTAACTATATTGATAAAAGTAGTAAATATATTGATAAAAGTAGTAAATATATTGATAAATGTAGTAAATATGTTGATAAAAGTAGTAAATATATTGATAGAAGTAGTAAATATATTGATAAAAGTAGTAAATATAGTGATAAAAATAATAAATAAACTGATAAAAGTAAAAATTATATTAATAAAAGCGATAGATTTGTGGTACAGCCAAGCCGCATATGTGCATGAGGGTACACCGGCGCATAGCAACCTACCTGCACACGGACACATACACATACCCACACTTCAGTAAACAACCCCTACCTGCGGGTGCTGTGTGTGCTGGGTGTATATGCGTACACATCCAACCAATCAAATCCAAGACCAGCAACGGCCGTGGGGCTACGCCTAGCAGACGGAAGACGACCGCCAATTGATCTGGTGACATACGTGTGACTGCGAGGATCCATGGGAGTGTACCGAACATCAGTGTTGTGTAGCATAGGTGGACCGACAACGTAACAAGTCGCACTAAAAGATGAAAAACATGTCGTAGATGTGCAAGTTGAGAGTATACGAGCGAGGCCACGGACATGTATGCCGGGTACGGATAACCACGCACACGCACACAATCTCTCTCTTTCTCTCTGACACGCACGCACGCACGCACACACACACACACTCTCTCTCTCTCTCTCTCTCACACACACACACACACACGCGCGCGCGCGGAGCAAATAAAGTGTGACAAGAGATTGGAATGTACTTATTTGAGACGCGTGTGACTTCGGCCTACCCGGAATACATTGTACTTAACATACGCCGTACAACATCCGTACTGTGTCGCATTCGTCGTGATAGAGGGTGGAGAAGTCATGGCAGCACGGAGCAAATACACAACGCACACGCACACTATTAGGGCGGCTAGAGATGAGGATGCAAGTGTGGACCACAAAGAACTAATTCTGGTTAGAGGTGTGAATGCAAGAGTGGACCACAAAGAACTAATTCTATTTTTAGACGCGGATGAGTCAGGGAAGCAGGCGAGCCGAACAAGTACGTACAGTTCAGAG
>NW_014032075.1:0-1228 GCF_001186125.1 Sphaeroforma arctica JP610
TTTATATATATATTATATATATATCTATATATAGCATACTTATCTCTGATTCTGGGTACCGATGAATATTGCCGTGTTATATACCGTGGACGTGAGTTCGTACCGTTCTATGGGTCGTAGCTAGGGCAACTGGTCGGTGTAGTGCATGTGACATACTATCCGTTAACTCTTGCCAAATGGAGGTCGGGTTTCTGGGCGTCTTTTTTCGGCTTGGTCGTTTATACGGCAGTAAACATGACTCTACTGTGTGTTTCTGTTACAACTCAGCACCAAAACCTGTTGCTTCCTATACCCACTGTCTTTGAAATCTCTCCTAAAGCGCCGTTTTGCCATACCCGTGGAGTTGGTCTTTGTGTGTGTCTCTTTGTGTGTGTCTTGGTATTTTACTTAAAAGATGGCTTCCCTCCCTTTACTTGAGCGTATTATGAAGGGGTAATGGTGGCACGGGCAGTTCCAGTCGTTAGACGTTAACGTGTAGACCTGTGTAGTCCACGCTGTACAATTCTCTAGGGGGTATCACACTAAACGTTTAAATTTCGAAGTATTCAAATGGAAAAAGCTACCGTGCCACCAAGAGAAATGTAAATCAGCAATACTGTCCGTTGAGGGTAAACTAACGTTTTGCTAAACTCTGCCCATGTGATGGGGCCGTAGGGGCACCCACCGAGCGTTAAATAGCATCACTATGCCTTATACGTTATATTTCACTATGCCCTATAAGTTAGAATATCACGCCACCATCACACTTGCTTTTTTAGAGATCATGTTCTATTTATGGGATTTACATAATCTGCACCCACACCCAACAATTTTATGTCCACTCCCGAGAGACCCAACCCTAACTAAAACCTCCCCCCGCCCCCCCGAACTAAACTATAAAGCGAATACCAGTTCAGGCCGTATGCATTGCTATAACCTAAGCCATTCTTTCAGAGCTTACGCAGTTGCTACCAGCCCTGTAGTACAACTCACTAGTGTATACGCTCTCTCTACTAAGCATGTTCACCCGCCCTCCCCTTCCCCTGTCACAGAGACAACTTGTATTCAGAGGGGTCTGTCATAGACTTGCCTGTGCTTGTGCTACAGGATGTCGTGGTTTTTCCTGGCTCTACTGTGCCACTACGGCTTTTGGATGGGTACGAGATAGACCAGCTGAACAGTCTACTGCGCCGCAATGTGCACACAATGGGCGTACTCTGTTTAACGACAGGTGGGTGAGTGCGGATAC
>NW_014032074.1:0-1228 GCF_001186125.1 Sphaeroforma arctica JP610
TATATTTCCTTACATGTATACTTGCATGCAAGTTTGCAATATTACACGCACAGTTGGTTAATATCCACATATATATGTGCAAGTTTTAATGACTGCACATGTGTCTAGTATACTTCAACGTGTGTTATTGTGATGTTTTGTTTTGTCTATCGTTCTATTTGCTACAAATGAAAGTTTAGACACGCTTTATAGTACACGGACTCTGTATGCGTGGCTTCTTTTTAGCGATATATATATATGCTTCGTATTTGTATATTTGCATATGTATGTAATCGTATGTTGGTTTTTGCTATTCAAGAACCGACAAACAATATGTTGTATGTTCACCTTTAGTACAAGTTTGTACATGGTATGTAGAAGTGAACTAAAAAACCCTACGCACATAGGATTCGACCATACCTGTATGTATATTTCATATCTTGGGCATACGCATGTGTAGCTAATATATATTGCAATCGGAATGCTACTATTATGCTATATAAACACACTGTTCCGATCATACACGGTAACTCGTGCTGTTCACATAGTTTCTTAAATTTGTGTGGGTGGTATCAATGTTGCATTGGATTAACCACAATTGATTTGAATGTACTGTGGTAACGAGTAGGTATCAAGGATATATAAATACACATACACAAATATGTACGGTACACATCTATATATATATCTAAATAGATTTTGTAAGTCTTTGTGGATGTGCGTATACACCTGCAAATATGGATAGTGACGAATGCAGACGTGTACTTCCGATATTTATTTTTGCATGCCGTCATATGCGTATATTTTCCTGTGCAAATGTTTTGACAGGATATCTGCGACTACTGTAGTTTTTTAGTCAGTACCTCAGTGCATCATATCCACTCCGATTGATGTTTAATTAAATTTTGCCCAGCTTGTATAGCACAACAAACGAGCGTTTTTGCCTGCACTTTGAGGTGTAGAATAGATCATGTACATAGGGACTTCAGTAGGAATCGACTGATTTATGCGCCATTGCATGTTCCAGATTGACCTCCTGGAGAGCAAATACGACAGCATCGATGCACTATGCAAGAAGTTGAAGGTAGACAAGGAAGGTACGTATATATATATATGTATATATGTATACATACACAGACACAGACACAGACAAAGACACACACACACACACACACACACACACACACACACACACACACACACACACACACACACACACACACACACACACACACACACACACACACAC
>NW_014032073.1:0-1228 GCF_001186125.1 Sphaeroforma arctica JP610
GGAAATAGTACTGAGAGGATTATATAAAGGGATAATATTATTTATTTCAAAAATGGCAAGTATGTATGATACAATGTAGTGTGGTGTAGGATATGGTAGTGTGTGTTTGAGCGTATATGATTAAGAAATGTGGTATTATGCCAGGTTTCAACCACACACATAACATCAACCCGACTTAAAATCGATATAACGTTCAAACACTTATCTGTATGTGCTGCGTTGTCCATGTTGAGTCCTTCTTGGTTGAAGAGCGTCATCCTCATTGGGCCTAACATTGTTCATCATCGGTCAATACTACTGGGCTCTCCACTTTGACGATGTCAGCCATTTCTATATCATTGCCTGTCGTCGAAGAGTCCGTCGGGAAAAGCTGAGGCTGCGTATTGCTATCCATCGTGTCGGATGATTGTGTCCGGGAGACCGTTGGTATATGAAGTCGTCTGGGTTCCGCACGCGCTGATTCTTTGGTGTTTACCGGGATTCGCGGGTTAAGTGAGAAGAGGTTTTTATCGTGCTTTGCTTGGTAAGCCTTCGGGAAACGGTCCGCGGTAGATTGAAGGATGTCTGCGTTAGTGGAGTTGACAAGTGGGCTCAGTAGTGCATCCATGCTGCGTGCAAGAATTTTTGGCGCTCGTTCATGTGTGCAGCGGGCCTCCCGCTTGGTGCGAAGATAGTGAATTAAAGCTGCTTTCGTTGCGTCGGGATGTTGTTGAGAGCGGGGGTCGATGTTTTCATCAAGCTGCCATTTCCACGTAAGGGCTGCATGTCGTTTCACCTGGGCGACAGAGTCACTAGGAACACAAAGGCGGACGAAACTGGTGGAGCTTCCGCGGCGATTTGGTTGAGACACCGATTTAGACGGAAGATACCAGAGAAAGTGGTGGCGATTGAGGGCTGGTTGGGCATGCCAGTATTTTTCAAATACTGATTGGAATGGGGGCTTGCCGTTAGGGAAAATTGGTCGGAAGAAGAGCCATACCGAAGTTATGTCATCCATTTCATGAAGAGTTTTGTCCGGCATCGGGCGGCCCACCACTTTCGTCAAAAGGTGTTCGGGTACTGGCGGCTGCGATTGGGACTGAGAAGCTGGTGGGGTCGGGCGTTTTTTAGGGCTCGGTTTTGCAGGTTTGTCCACTTTTGAGCGGTAGCGGGAGGCTCACTGCTGCTATTGGGCGCCTGTGACCGCGGTCTTTTCGCAGGCGGAACAGGCGGGCTTGTGGAGCCAAAT
>NW_014032072.1:0-1228 GCF_001186125.1 Sphaeroforma arctica JP610
TGAAATACCGAGAGTAGATGTATGTGAAGCTATTGCATGAGAATTTATTTGTATTATTTGATGTATTTATTATTTATTTATGTATTAACCGAGGGTAGATATGTGTGAGGAGAGTGCATGAGAACGTATCTGTTTCCTTGTGTACCTTTATTATTGATACATGAAACTACCGACGGTAGATGTGTGAGAAGTGAGTGCATGAGAATGTATCTGTACCCTTATGAATATTCAAATACGAAACTACCGAGTGCGAGAGAATATGTGTATCAATATGTACATCTATATCAAACTGTCGATGGCAGGTGCGCGTGAATTGTGAGGTTGAGGAAGGAGATAGTATATTGTTCGGGCAGAACTCTCGCGCGCTACAACATTTTGTGTATCAGCATATTGCACATGCATGGTAGTCATAGCTAGTATATCTCAGTAGCAGTACAAGCACAAGCAAACTTCCTCACAGATTGCCATCGAGTATCCAAGCGGCATACTATAGTTTGCCGCCACACCAACCGCTCGCTCACAGTCTACACGGTTTATCTCACTCCGAACTCCCGTGTATATACCTACAGAGCTCTTCGAGCTGCCGTTTCGTCTGTGTGTGGAGACTTCAGGTACGGCTGGGTGGATGCAGGGAGCGTCAATAGCACCACACGCCGACAATGCACGCGATTACTTGAAACATAGACACGTCTCAGGTAGGCGCTGGTACGCTTTCAAACCCAGTTTTTTGCGCGTGTGCGTCTAGTTTACGCTGTCTCTGCCTGTGTACTGTAGTGTGAACGGTTTGTATTGCGGGGATGAGTATTCGTCAGTGTGAGTGCATTGGTGCGCTTATTACTACCGGCCTTCTCGCACAAGGGGAGCCGGCTGCCATCGGGTATTTCATGCCGAGTTTCGACTGGTTGCAAGTAAAGCTCCATGTGCTACAGATTGATCATACCACACATGTAGGTAGACATTTCACAAGCATAGCTTGGGATACAACGCGATGCCATTGTAGGCCCAATCTACACGCATCGAGGTGTTGTATATGAGTTGTTCTCGACGCTAGCTTGTACAGAACAAGCGCAAACTGTAGAGTATAGTACCACTCTGACTCATGGTGCACTGAACAGGTGTTCGGTTGTGTATACAGAGATCATCAGGTGTGTCAGAGGGTGATCCCGGCAAGCTAGAATCAGGCCATGCTAGGCAATCTTGATGAAATTTTGACGCGACATTGAAGATG
>NW_014032071.1:0-1227 GCF_001186125.1 Sphaeroforma arctica JP610
ATGTATATTACATATATTATGAGATAGTCAAAAAGTATGGTGGGTATCGCCAGCTGGCATTTATATCCCACTGTAGTATAAGTTGATGGATATAATCCGAGTAAAAGTACCTCATTCTGGATAGAGTGCTGACATATAGCTATAGACGTACCCATTGTTCACAGTATTTTAACATCAACAAACTAAGCGCCGTTGAATCGTGACGGGCGTCTCATTACGCGCAAAGGTGTCGTTTGCTAGTCATTAATGCTGTCTATTTCTAAGCAGGTGTTAGCGTACGCCAAGTGACCAGCGATTTTAAGGTTTAGGGTTCTAGCATCGCAGTGTCTATAGGAACGCATGTATGTATCGTCATGTGCCTGTGCATTCGGCACGGCAGTATGTATACCAAGCATGTAGATGCCAAGGTATGTTATCAATGACCATGTACATATGCATATTGACATACTGATCTGTTCCTACTACAGGGTCACTCGCACTCGCCAATGTAAAGATAGAGAATAGGAAGCAGGCGATGGCGTTTCAGGACGTCTGTTCCGAACACTGCTCAGCGCCCTTTCGGTACGCCTGCCGTTACATGTACTTTAATATATGTTACACGAGTCTGTCTGCTCACCTTCAATAATAGTAATAAGCGTGCCAGTAGGTTGGATCCATCTACTAATCTTAGTATTCGTATCGCTATACTTGGCGCTGTATATACTTCAATACTTGTTGCATGTGTCTGTCTGCTCACCTTCAATATCAATGTTAGCCAGCTAGTCCATACATCAGAATACGTGTCCATTATTTCATGTTGGTGTGTACGAATTTTGAGAATCTATATCGACTTGCTTGTTGCTATGCGACTTGCATGTATGCAGCATGTATTTGTGTATTTATCCCAGTTCATATTGGTGAGCTTGCCGCCAAATATACTGGACTATATATAGCATGTATCTACGTGTTGTTTTGTATATCGGAAGATTGTGCTGTTCGAGGCGCAAATCATCAATTCTTGCACGCCAGTATATACAGCAATGGTATAGGTTTACTGATATATATCTATCTATCTATATATATAATATAACACTGATGAATATATATATATATATATATATATATACATATACATATATATATATATATATATATATATATATATATATATATATATATATATATATATATATATATATATATATATATATATATATATATAATATATATATATATATATATATATAT